>NW_026947802.1:0-161000 GCF_034190915.1 Cavia porcellus
GTAGGATGGAGAAAAGCACCACGGGTTCTTGAGCATGGGGAGGACAGGAAACATGCAATGGCAATGTAGGATAGGTTTCTGAAAAACATGGCGGGGTGGTGCGCATTGTAAGGATTTGTAGCAGGTCATTCACTAGTAGGAGTGAGAAAAATATCACGTGGTGGTATGAATCGGAGGGCCTGAATTAGGATAGGCAGTGAGGGGCAATGAAGAATGGATAAAAGCACCATGGGGTGGTCAACATGGGGAGGTCAGGCAACATGCAGTGGCAATTTAGGATAGTTTTCTGAAAAACATCGCGGGGTGGTGCCCATTGTAAGAATTTCTAACAAGCCATTCACAAATAGGAGTGAAAAAAACATCACCGGGTGGTGTCAATCGAAGGGCCTGAATTAGTATAGGCTGTGAGTGATAATGTAGTATGGAGAAAAGCACCACGGTGTGGTCAGCATCGGGAGGTCAGGAAACATGCTTTGGCAATGTAGGATAGGTTTCTGAAAAACATCGCCGGGTGATATGCATTGTAAGGGTTTTTAACAGGCCATTCTCTTGTAGGAGTGAGAAAAACATCACTGGGTAGTGTGAATCGGAGGGCCTGAATTAGGATAAGCATTGAGTGGCAATGTAGGATGGAGAAAAGCACCACAGGTTGGTCAGCATTGGGAGGTGAGGAAACATGCAGTATCAATGTAGGATAGATTTCTGAAAAAAAAATAGTGGGGTGGTGCGCATTGTAAGGGTTTCTAACAGGCCATTCACTAGTAGGAGTGAGAAAAACATCACGGGGTGGTGTGAATCGGAGGGGCTGAATTAGGATAGGCAGTGAATGGCAATGAAGAATGGAGAAAAGCACCACAGGGTGGTCAACATGGGGAGGTCAGGATACATGTAATGGCAATTTAGGATAGGTTTCTTAAAAACATCGCGGGGTGGTGCGCATTGTAAGGCTTTCTAACAAGCCATTCACAAGTAGGAGTGAAAAAACATCAGAAGGTGGTGTGAATCGGAGGGCCTGAATTAGGATAGGCTGTGAGCCGCAATGTAGGATGGAGAAAAGCACTACAGGGTGCTCAGCATGGGGAGGTCAGGAAACATGCAATGGCAATGTAGAATAGGTTTCTGAAAAACATCATGGGTAGTGCGCATTGTAAGGCTTTCTAACAAGCCATTCCCAAGTAGAAGTGAAAAAAACATCACGGGGTGGTGTGATTCAGATGTCCTGAATTCGGAAGGCAGTGAGTGGCAATGAAGAATGGAGAAAAGCACCACAGGGTGGTCAACATTGGGAGGTCAGGAAACATGCAGTGGTAATGTAGGATAGGTTTCTGAAAAAAAAAAAAAAGCGGGGTGGTGCGCATTGTAAGGTTTTCTAACAGGCCAATCACTTGTAGGAGTGAGAAAAACATCACGGGGTGTTGTGAATCGGAGGTCCTGAATCAGGATAGGCCGTGAGTCGCAATGAAGAGTAGAGAAAAGCACCACGGGGTGGTCAGGATGGCTAGGTCAGGAAACATGCAGTGGCAATGTAGGATAGGTTTCTGAAAAACATCCCGGGGTAGTGTGCATTGTAAGGGTTTCTAACAGGCCATTCACTAGTAGGAGTGAGAAATACATCATGGTGTGGTGTGTATTGCAGGGCCTGAATCAAGATAGTGAGTGGCAATGTATGATCGAGAAAAGCACCACAGTTTCTTGAGCATGGGGAGGACAGGAAACATGCAATGGCAATGTAGGATAGGGTTCTGAAAAACATGGCGGGGTGGTGCGCATTGTAAGGATTTGTAGCAGGTCATTCACTAGTAGGAGTGAGAAAAATATCACGAGGTGGTATGAATCGGAGGGCCTGAATTAGGATAGGCAGTGAGTGGCAATGAAGAATGGAGAAAAGCACCATGGGGTGGTCAACATGCGGAGGTCAGGAACCATGCAGTGGCAATTTAGGATAGTTTTCTGAAAAACATCGCGGGGTGGTGCCCATTGTAAGAATTTCTAACAAGCCATTCACAAGTAGGAGTGAAAAAAACATCACCGGGTGGCGTGAATCGAAGGGCCTGAATTAGTATAGGCTGTGAGTGATAATGTAGTATGGAAAAAAGCACCATGGTGTGGTCAGCATCGAGAGGTCAGGAAACATGCTTTGGCAATGTAGGATAGGTTTCTGAAAAACATCGCCGGTGGTGTGCATTGTAAGGGTTTTTAACAGTCCATTCTCTTGTAGGAGTGAGAAAAACATCACTGGTTGGTGTGAATCTGAGGGCCTGAATTAGGATAAGCATTGAGTGGCAATGTAGGATGGAGAAAAGCACCACAGGGTGGTCAGCATTGGGAGGTGAGGAAACATGCAGTGGCAAAGTAGGATAGGTTTCTGAAAAAAATAGTGGGGTGGTGCGCATTGTAAGGGTTTCTAACAGGCCATTCACTAGTAGGAGTGAGAAAAACATCACGGGGTGGTGTGAATCGGAGGGGCTGAATTAGGATAGGCAGTGAATGGCAATGAAGAATGGAGAAAAGCACCACAGGGTAGTCAACATGGGGAGGTCAGGATACATGTAATGGCAATTTAGGATAGGTTTCTTAAAAACATCACGGGGTGGTGCGCATTGTAAGGCTTTCTAACAAGCCATTCACAAGTAGGAGTGAAAAAACATCAGAAGGTGGTGTGAATCGGAGGGCCTGAATTAGGATAGGCTGTGAGTGGCAATGTAGGATGGAGAAAAGCAGCACAGCATGGTCAGCATGGGGAGCTCATGAAACATGCAGTGGCAATGTAGGATAGGTTTCTGAAAAACATCGCGGGGTGGGGCGCATTGTAAGGGTTTCTAACAAGCCATTCACAAGTAGGAGTGAAAAAACATCAGAAGGTGGTGTGAATCGGAGGGCCTGAATTAGAATAGGCTGTGAGTGGCAATGTAGGATGGAGAAAAGCACTACAGGGTGGTCAGCATGGGGAGGTCAGGAAACATGCAATGGCAATGTAGAATATGTTTCTGAAAAACATCATGTGTAGTGCGCATTGTAAGGCTTTCTAACAAGCCATTCCCAAGTAGAAGTGAAAAAAACATCACGGGGTGGTGTGATTCAGACATCCTGAATTTGGAAGGCAGTGAGTGGCAATGAAGAATGGAGAAGAGCACCACAGGGTGGTCAACATGGGGAGGTCAGGAAACATGCAGTGGTAATGTAGGATAGGTTTCTGAAAAAAAAAGCGGGGTTGTGCGCATTGTAAGGGTTTCTAAAAGGCCAATCACTTGTAGGAGTGAGAAAAACATCACGGGGTGTTGTGAATCGGAGGGCCTGAATCAGGATAGGCCGTGAGTAGCAATGAAGAATAGAGAAAAGCACCACAGGGTGGTCAGGATGGCTAGGCCAGGAAACAAGCAGTGGCAATGTAGGATAGGTTTCTGTAAAACATCCCGGGGTAGTGTGCATTGTAAGGGTTTCTAACAGGCCATTCACTAGTAGGAGTGAGAAACACATCATGGTTTGGTGTGAATTGGAGGGCCTGAATCCAGATAGTGAGTGGCAACGTATGATCGAGAAAAGCACCACAGTTTCTTGATCATGGTGAGGACAGGAAACATGCAATGGCAATGTAGGATAGGGTTCTGAAAAACATCGTGGCGTGGTGCGCATTGTAAGGATTTGTAGCACTCCATTCACTAGTAAGAGTGAGAAAACATCAAGGGGTGGTGTGAATCGGAGGGCCTGAATTAGGATAGGCAGTGAGTGTCAATCAAGAATGGAGAAAAGCACCACGGTTTGGTCAACATGGGGAAGTCAGGAAACATGCAGTGGCAATTTAGGATAGGTTTCTAAAAAACATCGCGAGGTGGTGCCCATTGTAAGGATTTCTAACAAGCCATTCACAAGTAGGAGTGAAAAAAACATCACCGGGTGGTGTGAATCGAAGGGCCTGAATTAGTATAGGCTGTGAGTGGCAATGTAGGATGGTGAAAATCACCACGGTGTGGTCAGCATGGGGAGGTCATGAAACATGCATTGGCAATATAAGATAGGTTTCTGAAAAACATCACCGGGTGGTGTGCATTGTAAGGGTTTTTAACAGGCCATTCTCTTGTAGGAGTCAGAAAAACATCACTGGGTGGTGTGAATCTGAGGGCCTGAATTAGGATAAGCATTGAGTGCCAATGTAGGATGGAGAAAAGCACCACAGTGTGGCCAACATGGGGAGGTGAGGAAACACGCAGTGGCAATATAGGATAGGTTTCTGAAAAAAAAAGTGTGGTGGTGCGCATTGCAAGGGTTTCTAACAGACCATTCACTAGTAGGAGTGAGAAAAACATCACGGGGTGGTCTGAATCGGAGGGGCTGAATTAGGATAGGCAGTGAATGGCAATGAAGAACGGAGAAATGCACCACGGGGTGGTCAACATGGGGAGGTCAGGAAACATGTAATGGCAATTTAGGATAGGTTTCTTAAAAACATCACGGGGTGGTGCGCATTGTAAGGCTTTCTAACAAGCCATTCACAAGTAGGAGTGAAAAAACATCAGAAGGTTGTGTGAATCGGAGGGCCTGAATTAGGATAGGCTGTGAGTGGCAATGTAGGATGGAGAAAAGCAGCACAGCATGGTCAGCATGGGGAGCTCAGGAAACATGCAGTGGCAATGTAGGATAGGTTTCTGAAAAGCATCGCGGGGTGGGGAGCATTGTAAGGGTTTCTAACAGGGCATTCCCTAGTAAGACTGAGAAAAATATAATGGGCTGGTGTGAATTGGAGGGCCTGAATCAGGATAGGCACTGAGTGGCAATGTAGGATGGAGAAAAGCACCAAGGGGTGATCAATATGGGGAGGTCAGGAAACATGCAGTGGCAATGTAGGATAGGTTTCTGAAAAACATCGCGGGGTGGTGCACATTGTAAGGGTTTCTAACAGGCCATTCACGAGTAGAAGTGAGAAAAACATCACAGACTAGTGTGAATCAGACGGCCTGAGTCAGCATAGGCAGTGAGTGGCAATGTAGGATGGAGAAAAGGACCAAGGGGTGGTCAGGATGGGGAGGTCAGAAAACATGCAGTGGCAATATAGGATAGGTTTCTAAAAAACATCTCGTGGTGGGGCGAATTGTAAGGGTTTCTAAGAGGCCATTCAATAGTAGAAGTGAGAAATACATCATGGTGTTGTGTAAATCGGAGAGCCTGAATCAAGATAGACAGAGAGTGGCAATATCGGATGGAGAAAAGCACCACGGGGTGGTCAGCAAGGGGAGCTCAGGAAACATGCAGTGGCAATGTAGGATAGGATTCCGAAAAACATTGCGGGGTGGTGCTCATTGTACGAATTTCTAAAAGGCCTTTCCCTAGTAGGAGTGAGAAAAACATCACAGGGTTGTGTGAATCGGAGGGCCTGAATCAGGATAGGCCGTGAGTCGCAATGTAGGATGGAGAAAAGCACCACAGTGTGGTCAGTATGGGGAGGTCAGGAAACATGCAGTGGCAATGTAGGATAGGTTTCTGAAAAACATCCCGGGGTAGTGCGCATTGTAATGGTTTCTAACAGGGCATTCACTAGTAGGAGTGAGAAATACATCATTGTGTGGTGTGAATCGGAGGGTCTGAATCAAGATAGACAGTGAGTGCCAATGTAGGATGGAGAAAAGCACCACGGGTTCTTGAGCATGGGGAGGACAGGAAACATGCAATGGCAATGTAGGATAGGTTTCTGAAAAACATGGCGGGGTGGTGCGCATTGTAAGGATTTGTAGCAGGTCATTCACTAGTAGGAGTGAGAAAAACATCACATGGTGGTATGAATCGGAGGGCCTGAATTAGGATAGGCAGTGAGTGGCAATGAAGAATGGAGAAAAGCACGATGGGGTGGTCAACATGGGGATGTCAGGAAACATGCAGTGGCAATTTAGGATAGTTTTCTGGAAAACATCGCGGGGTGGGGCGCATTGTAAGGGTTTTTAACAGGCCATTCTCTTATAGGAGTGAGAAAAACATCACTGGGTGGTTTGAGTCTGAGGGCCTGAATTAGGATAAGCATTGAGTGCCAATGTAGGATGGAGAAAAGCACCACAGTGTGGTCAACATGGGGAGGTGAGGAAACATGCAGTGGCAATGTAGGATAGGTTTCTGAAAAAAAAAGTGTGTTGGTGCGCATTGTAAGGGTTTCTAACAGGCCATTCTCTAGTAGGAGTGAGAAAAACATCACGGGGTTGTGTGAATCGAAGGGGCTGAATTAGGATAGGCAGTGAATGGCAATGAAGAATGGAGAAATGCACCACGGGGTGGTCAACATGGGGAGGTCAGGAAACATGTAATGGCAATTTAGGATAGGTTTCTTAAAAACATCACGGGGTGGTGCGCATTGTAAGGCTTTCTAACAAGCCATTCACAAGTAGGAGTGAAAAAACATCAGAAGGTGGTGTGAATCGGAGGGCCTGAATTAGGATAGGCTGTGAGCCGCAATGTAGGATGGAGAAAAGCACTACAGGGTGCTCAGCATGGGGAGGTCAGGAAACATGCAATGGCAATGTAGAATAGGTTTCTGAAAAACATCATGGGTAGTGCGCATTGTAAGGCTTTCTAACAAGCCATTCCCAAGTAGAAGTGAAAAAAACATCACGGGGTGGTGTGATTCAGATGTCCTGAATTCGGAAGGCAGTGAGTGGCAATGAAGAATGGAGAAAAGCACCACAGGGTGGTCAACATTGGGAGGTCAGGAAACATGCAGTGGTAATGTAGGATAGGTTTCTGAAAAAAAAAAAAAAGCGGGGTGGTGCGCATTGTAAGGTTTTCTAACAGGCCAATCACTTGTAGGAGTGAGAAAAACATCACGGGGTGTTGTGAATCGGAGGTCCTGAATCAGGATAGGCCGTGAGTCGCAATGAAGAGTAGAGAAAAGCACCACGGGGTGGTCAGGATGGCTAGGTCAGGAAACATGCAGTGGCAATGTAGGATAGGTTTCTGAAAAACATCCCGGGGTAGTGTGCATTGTAAGGGTTTCTAACAGGCCATTCACTAGTAGGAGTGAGAAATACATCATGGTGTGGTGTGTATTGCAGGGCCTGAATCAAGATAGTGAGTGGCAATGTATGATCGAGAAAAGCACCACAGTTTCTTGAGCATGGGGAGGACAGGAAACATGCAATGGCAATGTAGGATAGGGTTCTGAAAAACATGGCGGGGTGGTGCGCATTGTAAGGATTTGTAGCAGGTCATTCACTAGTAGGAGTGAGAAAAATATCACGAGGTGGTATGAATCGGAGGGCCTGAATTAGGATAGGCAGTGAGTGGCAATGAAGAATGGAGAAAAGCACCATGGGGTGGTCAACATGCGGAGGTCAGGAACCATGCAGTGGCAATTTAGGATAGTTTTCTGAAAAACATCGCGGGGTGGTGCCCATTGTAAGAATTTCTAACAAGCCATTCACAAGTAGGAGTGAAAAAAACATCACCGGGTGGCGTGAATCGAAGGGCCTGAATTAGTATAGGCTGTGAGTGATAATGTAGTATGGAAAAAAGCACCATGGTGTGGTCAGCATCGAGAGGTCAGGAAACATGCTTTGGCAATGTAGGATAGGTTTCTGAAAAACATCGCCGGTGGTGTGCATTGTAAGGGTTTTTAACAGTCCATTCTCTTGTAGGAGTGAGAAAAACATCACTGGTTGGTGTGAATCTGAGGGCCTGAATTAGGATAAGCATTGAGTGGCAATGTAGGATGGAGAAAAGCACCACAGGGTGGTCAGCATTGGGAGGTGAGGAAACATGCAGTGGCAAAGTAGGATAGGTTTCTGAAAAAAATAGTGGGGTGGTGCGCATTGTAAGGGTTTCTAACAGGCCATTCACTAGTAGGAGTGAGAAAAACATCACGGGGTGGTGTGAATCGGAGGGGCTGAATTAGGATAGGCAGTGAATGGCAATGAAGAATGGAGAAAAGCACCACAGGGTAGTCAACATGGGGAGGTCAGGATACATGTAATGGCAATTTAGGATAGGTTTCTTAAAAACATCACGGGGTGGTGCGCATTGTAAGGCTTTCTAACAAGCCATTCACAAGTAGGAGTGAAAAAACATCAGAAGGTGGTGTGAATCGGAGGGCCTGAATTAGGATAGGCTGTGAGTGGCAATGTAGGATGGAGAAAAGCAGCACAGCATGGTCAGCATGGGGAGCTCATGAAACATGCAGTGGCAATGTAGGATAGGTTTCTGAAAAACATCGCGGGGTGGGGCGCATTGTAAGGGTTTCTAACAAGCCATTCACAAGTAGGAGTGAAAAAACATCAGAAGGTGGTGTGAATCGGAGGGCCTGAATTAGAATAGGCTGTGAGTGGCAATGTAGGATGGAGAAAAGCACTACAGGGTGGTCAGCATGGGGAGGTCAGGAAACATGCAATGGCAATGTAGAATATGTTTCTGAAAAACATCATGTGTAGTGCGCATTGTAAGGCTTTCTAACAAGCCATTCCCAAGTAGAAGTGAAAAAAACATCACGGGGTGGTGTGATTCAGACATCCTGAATTTGGAAGGCAGTGAGTGGCAATGAAGAATGGAGAAGAGCACCACAGGGTGGTCAACATGGGGAGGTCAGGAAACATGCAGTGGTAATGTAGGATAGGTTTCTGAAAAAAAAAGCGGGGTTGTGCGCATTGTAAGGGTTTCTAAAAGGCCAATCACTTGTAGGAGTGAGAAAAACATCACGGGGTGTTGTGAATCGGAGGGCCTGAATCAGGATAGGCCGTGAGTAGCAATGAAGAATAGAGAAAAGCACCACAGGGTGGTCAGGATGGCTAGGCCAGGAAACAAGCAGTGGCAATGTAGGATAGGTTTCTGTAAAACATCCCGGGGTAGTGTGCATTGTAAGGGTTTCTAACAGGCCATTCACTAGTAGGAGTGAGAAACACATCATGGTTTGGTGTGAATTGGAGGGCCTGAATCCAGATAGTGAGTGGCAACGTATGATCGAGAAAAGCACCACAGTTTCTTGATCATGGTGAGGACAGGAAACATGCAATGGCAATGTAGGATAGGGTTCTGAAAAACATCGTGGCGTGGTGCGCATTGTAAGGATTTGTAGCACTCCATTCACTAGTAAGAGTGAGAAAACATCAAGGGGTGGTGTGAATCGGAGGGCCTGAATTAGGATAGGCAGTGAGTGTCAATCAAGAATGGAGAAAAGCACCACGGTTTGGTCAACATGGGGAAGTCAGGAAACATGCAGTGGCAATTTAGGATAGGTTTCTAAAAAACATCGCGAGGTGGTGCCCATTGTAAGGATTTCTAACAAGCCATTCACAAGTAGGAGTGAAAAAAACATCACCGGGTGGTGTGAATCGAAGGGCCTGAATTAGTATAGGCTGTGAGTGGCAATGTAGGATGGTGAAAATCACCACGGTGTGGTCAGCATGGGGAGGTCATGAAACATGCATTGGCAATATAAGATAGGTTTCTGAAAAACATCACCGGGTGGTGTGCATTGTAAGGGTTTTTAACAGGCCATTCTCTTGTAGGAGTCAGAAAAACATCACTGGGTGGTGTGAATCTGAGGGCCTGAATTAGGATAAGCATTGAGTGCCAATGTAGGATGGAGAAAAGCACCACAGTGTGGCCAACATGGGGAGGTGAGGAAACATGCAGTGGCAATATAGGATAGGTTTCTGAAAAAAAAAGTGTGGTGGTGCGCATTGCAAGGGTTTCTAACAGACCATTCACTAGTAGGAGTGAGAAAAACATCACGGGGTGGTCTGAATCGGAGGGGCTGAATTAGGATAGGCAGTGAATGGCAATGAAGAACGGAGAAATGCACCACGGGGTGGTCAACATGGGGAGGTCAGGAAACATGTAATGGCAATTTAGGATAGGTTTCTTAAAAACATCACGGGGTGGTGCGCATTGTAAGGCTTTCTAACAAGCCATTCACAAGTAGGAGTGAAAAAACATCAGAAGGTTGTGTGAATCGGAGGGCCTGAATTAGGATAGGCTGTGAGTGGCAATGTAGGATGGAGAAAAGCAGCACAGCATGGTCAGCATGGGGAGCTCAGGAAACATGCAGTGGCAATGTAGGATAGGTTTCTGAAAAGCATCGCGGGGTGGGGAGCATTGTAAGGGTTTCTAACAGGGCATTCCCTAGTAAGACTGAGAAAAATATAATGGGCTGGTGTGAATTGGAGGGCCTGAATCAGGATAGGCACTGAGTGGCAATGTAGGATGGAGAAAAGCACCAAGGGGTGATCAATATGGGGAGGTCAGGAAACATGCAGTGGCAATGTAGGATAGGTTTCTGAAAAACATCGCGGGGTGGTGCACATTGTAAGGGTTTCTAACAGGCCATTCACGAGTAGAAGTGAGAAAAACATCACAGACTAGTGTGAATCAGACGGCCTGAGTCAGCATAGGCAGTGAGTGGCAATGTAGGATGGAGAAAAGGACCAAGGGGTGGTCAGGATGGGGAGGTCAGAAAACATGCAGTGGCAATATAGGATAGGTTTCTAAAAAACATCTCGTGGTGGGGCGAATTGTAAGGGTTTCTAAGAGGCCATTCAATAGTAGAAGTGAGAAATACATCATGGTGTTGTGTAAATCGGAGAGCCTGAATCAAGATAGACAGAGAGTGGCAATATCGGATGGAGAAAAGCACCACGGGGTGGTCAGCAAGGGGAGCTCAGGAAACATGCAGTGGCAATGTAGGATAGGATTCCGAAAAACATTGCGGGGTGGTGCTCATTGTACGAATTTCTAAAAGGCCTTTCCCTAGTAGGAGTGAGAAAAACATCACAGGGTTGTGTGAATCGGAGGGCCTGAATCAGGATAGGCCGTGAGTCGCAATGTAGGATGGAGAAAAGCACCACAGTGTGGTCAGTATGGGGAGGTCAGGAAACATGCAGTGGCAATGTAGGATAGGTTTCTGAAAAACATCCCGGGGTAGTGCGCATTGTAATGGTTTCTAACAGGGCATTCACTAGTAGGAGTGAGAAATACATCATTGTGTGGTGTGAATCGGAGGGCCTGAATCAAGATAGACAGTGAGTGCCAATGTAGGATGGAGAAAAGCACCACGGGTTCTTGAGCATGGGGAGGACAGGAAACATGCAATGGCAATGTAGGATAGGTTTCTGAAAAACATGGCGGGGTGGTGCGCATTGTAAGGATTTGTAGCAGGTCATTCACTAGTAGGAGTGAGAAAAACATCACATGGTGGTATGAATCGGAGGGCCTGAATTAGGATAGGCAGTGAGTGGCAATGAAGAATGGAGAAAAGCACCATGGGGTGGTCAACATGGGGATGTCAGGAAACATGCAGTGGCAATTTAGGATAGTTTTCTGGAAAACATCGCGGGGTGGGGCGCATTGTAAGGGTTTTTAACAGGCCATTCTCTTATAGGAGTGAGAAAAACATCACTGGGTGGTTTGAGTCTGAGGGCCTGAATTAGGATAAGCATTGAGTGCCAATGTAGGATGGAGAAAAGCACCACAGTGTGGTCAACATGGGGAGGTGAGGAAACATGCAGTGGCAATGTAGGATAGGTTTCTGAAAAAAAAAGTGTGGTGGTGCGCATTGTAAGGGTTTCTAACAGGCCATTCTCTAGTAGGAGTGAGAAAAACATCACGGGGTTGTGTGAATCGAAGGGGCTGAATTAGGATAGGCAGTGAATGGCAATGAAGAATGGAGAAATGCACCACGGGGTGGTCAACATGGGGAGGTCAGGAAACATGTAATGGCAATTTAGGATAGGTTTCTTAAAAACATCACGGGGTGGTGCGCATTGTAAGGCTTTCTAACAAGCCATTCACAAGTAGGAGTGAAAAAACATCAGAAGGTGGTGTGAATCGGAGGGCCTGAATTAGGATAGGCTGTGAGTGGCAATGTAGGATGGAGAAAAGCAGCACAGCATGGTCAGCATGGGGAGCTCAGGAAACATGCAGTGGCAATGTAGGATAGGTTTCTGAAAAACATCGCGTGGTGGGGCACATTGTAAGGGTTTCTAACAGGTCATTCCCTAGTAGGAGTGAGAAAAATATAATGGGCTGGTGTGAATCAGAGGGCCTTAATCAGGATAGGCAGTGAGTGGCAATGTGTGATGGAGAAGGGCACCATGGGGTGCTCAGGATGGGGATGTCAGGAAACATGCAGTGGCAATGTAGGATAGTTTTCTGAAAAACATTGCGGGGTGGTGCTCATTGTAAGGGTTTCTAAAAGGTCTTTCACTAGTAGGATTGAGAAAAACATTACAGGGTTGTGTGAATTGGAGGGCCTGAATTAGGATAGGCAGTGAGTGGCAATGAAGGATGGAGAAAAGCACCAAGGGGTGGTCAATATGGGGAAGTCAGGAAACATGCAGTGGCAATGTAGGATAGGTTTCTGAAATACATCGCCGGGTGGTGTGCATTGTAAGGCTTTCTAACAGGACATTCACTAGTAGGAGTGACAAAAACATCACGGGGTGGTGTGAATACGAGGGCCTGAATTAGGATAGGCAGTGAGTGGCAACGTAGGATGGAGAAAAGCACCATGGGTTGGTCAACATGTGGAGGTCAGGAATCATGCAGTGGCAATGTAGGATAGGTTACTGAAAAACATCGCCTGCTGGTGCCCATTGTAAGGGTTTGTAGCATGCCATTCACTAGTAGGAGTGAGAAAAACATCACGGAGTGGTGTTTATCAGAGGGCCTGAATTAGCATAGGCAGTGAGTGGCAATGAAGAAGGGAGAAAAGCACCACGGGTTGGTCAACATGGGGAAGTGAGGAAACATACAGTGGCAATGTAGGATAGGTTTCTGTAAAACATCGTGGGTGGTGCACATTGTAAGGGTTTCTAACAGGCCATTCACGAGTAGAAGTGAGAAAAACATCACAGGGTGGTGTGAATCGGAGGGCCTGAATAAGCATAGGCAGTGAGTGGCAATGTAGGATGGAGAAAAGGACCAAAGGGTGGTCAGGATGGGGAGGTCAGAAAACATGCAGTGGCAATGTAGGATAGGTTTCTAAAAAACATCACGTGGTGGGGTGAATTGTAAGGATTTCTAACAGGCCATTCAATAGTAGAAGTGAGAAATACATCATGGTGTGGTGACAATTGGAGGGCCTGAATCAAGATAGACAGTGAGTGGCAATATCGGATGGAGAAAAGCACCACGGGGTGGTCAGCATGGGGAGGTCAGGAAACATGCAGTGGCAATGAAGGACAGGATTCTGAAAAACATCGCGGGGTGGTGCTCATTGTAAGAATTTCTAAAAGGCCTTTCCCTAGTAGGAGTGAGAAAAACATCACGGGACTGTGTGAATCGGAGGGACTGAATCATGATAGGCCGTGAGTCGCAATGTAGGATGGAGAAAAGCACCATGGGGTGGTCAGTATGGGGAGGTCAGGAAACATGCAGTGGCAATGTAGGATAGGTTTCTGAAATACATCACGGGGTGGTGCGCATTGTAAGGTTTTTCTAACAGGCCATTCACAAGTAGGAGTGAGAAAAACATCACGGGGTGGTTTGAATCAGATGTTCTGAATTAGGATAGACAGTGAGTGGCGATGCAGGATGGAGAAATGCACCAAGGGGTGGTCAGCATGCGGAGGTCAGGACCCATGCATTGGCAATGTAGGATAGGTTTCTGAAAAACATCCTGGGGTAGTGCGCATTGTAAGGGTTTCTAACAGTCCATTCACTAGTAGAAGTGAGAAAAACAACATGGGGTGGTGTGAATCGGAGGGCCTGAATTAGGATAGGCTTTGAGTGGCAATGTAGGATGGAGAAAAGCAGCACAGCATGGTCAGCATGGGGAGCTCAGGAAACATGCAGTGGCAATGTAGGATAGGTTTCTGAAAAGCATCGCGGGGTGGGGAGCATTGTAAGGGTTTCTAACAGGGCATTCCCTAGTAAGACTGAGAAAAATATAATGGGCTGGTGTGAATTGGAGGGCCTGAATCAGGATAGGCACTGAGTGGCAATGTAGGATGGAGAAAAGCACCAAGGGGTGATCAATATGGGGAGGTCAGGAAACATGCAGTGGCAATGTAGGATAGGTTTCTGAAAAACATCGCGGGGTGGTGCACATTGTAAGGGTTTCTAACAGGCCATTCACGAGTAGAAGTGAGAAAAACATCACAGACTAGTGTGAATCAGACGGCCTGAGTCAGCATAGGCAGTGAGTGGCAATGTAGGATGGAGAAAAGGACCAAGGGGTGGTCAGGATGGGGAGGTCAGAAAACATGCAGTGGCAATATAGGATAGGTTTCTAAAAAACATCGCGTGGTGGGGCGAATTGTAAGGGTTTCTAAGAGGCCATTCAATAGTAGAAGTGAGAAATACATCATGGTGTTGTGTAAATCGGAGAGCCTGAATCAAGATAGACAGAGAGTGGCAATATCGGATGGAGAAAAGCACCACGGGGTGGTCAGCAAGGGGAGCTCAGGAAACATGCAGTGGCAATGTAGGATAGGATTCCGAAAAACATTGCGGGGTGGTGCTCATTGTACGAATTTCTAAAAGGCCTTTCCCTAGTAGGAGTGAGAAAAACATCACAGGGTTGTGTGAATCGGAGGGCCTGAATCAGGATAGGCCGTGAGTCGCAATGTAGGATGGAGAAAAGCACCACAGTGTGGTCAGTATGGGGAGGTCAGGAAACATGCAGTGGCAATGTAGGATAGGTTTCTGAAAAACATCCCGGGGTAGTGCGCATTGTAATGGTTTCTAACAGGGCATTCACTAGTAGGAGTGAGAAATACATCATTGTGTGGTGTGAATCGGAGGGCCTGAATCAAGATAGACAGTGAGTGCCAATGTAGGATGGAGAAAAGCACCACGGGTTCTTGAGCATGGGGAGGACAGGAAACATGCAATGGCAATGTAGGATAGGTTTCTGAAAAACATGGCGGGGTGGTGCGCATTGTAAGGATTTGTAGCAGGTCATTCACTAGTAGGAGTGAGAAAAACATCACATGGTGGTATGAATCGGAGGGCCTGAATTAGGATAGGCAGTGAGTGGCAATGAAGAATGGAGAAAAGCACCATGGGGTGGTCAACATGGGGATGTCAGGAAACATGCAGTGGCAATTTAGGATAGTTTTCTGGAAAACATCGCGGGGTGGGGCGCATTGTAAGGGTTTTTAACAGGCCATTCTCTTATAGGAGTGAGAAAAACATCACTGGGTGGTTTGAGTCTGAGGGCCTGAATTAGGATAAGCATTGAGTGCCAATGTAGGATGGAGAAAAGCACCACAGTGTGGTCAACATGGGGAGGTGAGGAAACATGCAGTGGCAATGTAGGATAGGTTTCTGAAAAAAAAAGTGTGGTGGTGCGCATTGTAAGGGTTTCTAACAGGCCATTCTCTAGTAGGAGTGAGAAAAACATCACGGGGTTGTGTGAATCGAAGGGGCTGAATTAGGATAGGCAGTGAATGGCAATGAAGAATGGAGAAATGCACCACGGGGTGGTCAACATGGGGAGGTCAGGAAACATGTAATGGCAATTTAGGATAGGTTTCTTAAAAACATCACGGGGTGGTGCGCATTGTAAGGCTTTCTAACAAGCCATTCACAAGTAGGAGTGAAAAAACATCAGAAGGTGGTGTGAATCGGAGGGCCTGAATTAGGATAGGCTGTGAGTGGCAATGTAGGATGGAGAAAAGCAGCACAGCATGGTCAGCATGGGGAGCTCAGGAAACATGCAGTGGCAATGTAGGATAGGTTTCTGAAAAACATCGCGTGGTGGGGCACATTGTAAGGGTTTCTAACAGGTCATTCCCTAGTAGGAGTGAGAAAAATATAATGGGCTGGTGTGAATCAGAGGGCCTTAATCAGGATAGGCAGTGAGTGGCAATGTGTGATGGAGAAGGGCACCATGGGGTGCTCAGGATGGGGATGTCAGGAAACATGCAGTGGCAATGTAGGATAGTTTTCTGAAAAACATTGCGGGGTGGTGCTCATTGTAAGGGTTTCTAAAAGGTCTTTCACTAGTAGGATTGAGAAAAACATTACAGGGTTGTGTGAATTGGAGGGCCTGAATTAGGATAGGCAGTGAGTGGCAATGAAGGATGGAGAAAAGCACCAAGGGGTGGTCAATATGGGGAAGTCAGGAAACATGCAGTGGCAATGTAGGATAGGTTTCTGAAATACATCGCCGGGTGGTGTGCATTGTAAGGCTTTCTAACAGGACATTCACTAGTAGGAGTGACAAAAACATCACGGGGTGGTGTGAATACGAGGGCCTGAATTAGGATAGGCAGTGAGTGGCAACGTAGGATGGAGAAAAGCACCATGGGTTGGTCAACATGTGGAGGTCAGGAATCATGCAGTGGCAATGTAGGATAGGTTACTGAAAAACATCGCCTGCTGGTGCCCATTGTAAGGGTTTGTAGCATGCCATTCACTAGTAGGAGTGAGAAAAACATCACGGAGTGGTGTTTATCAGAGGGCCTGAATTAGCATAGGCAGTGAGTGGCAATGAAGAAGGGAGAAAAGCACCACGGGTTGGTCAACATGGGGAAGTGAGGAAACATACAGTGGCAATGTAGGATAGGTTTCTGTAAAACATCGTGGGTGGTGCACATTGTAAGGGTTTCTAACAGGCCATTCACGAGTAGAAGTGAGAAAAACATCACAGGGTGGTGTGAATCGGAGGGCCTGAATAAGCATAGGCAGTGAGTGGCAATGTAGGATGGAGAAAAGGACCAAAGGGTGGTCAGGATGGGGAGGTCAGAAAACATGCAGTGGCAATGTAGGATAGGTTTCTAAAAAACATCACGTGGTGGGGTGAATTGTAAGGATTTCTAACAGGCCATTCAATAGTAGAAGTGAGAAATACATCATGGTGTGGTGACAATTGGAGGGCCTGAATCAAGATAGACAGTGAGTGGCAATATCGGATGGAGAAAAGCACCACGGGGTGGTCAGCATGGGGAGGTCAGGAAACATGCAGTGGCAATGAAGGACAGGATTCTGAAAAACATCGCGGGGTGGTGCTCATTGTAAGAATTTCTAAAAGGCCTTTCCCTAGTAGGAGTGAGAAAAACATCACGGGGCTGTGTGAATCGGAGGGACTGAATCATGATAGGCCGTGAGTCGCAATGTAGGATGGAGAAAAGCACCATGGGGTGGTCAGTATGGGGAGGTCAGGAAACATGCAGTGGCAATGTAGGATAGGTTTCTGAAATACATCACGGGGTGGTGCGCATTGTAAGGTTTTTCTAACAGGCCATTCACAAGTAGGAGTGAGAAAAACATCACGGGGTGGTTTGAATCAGATGTTCTGAATTAGGATAGACAGTGAGTGGCGATGCAGGATGGAGAAATGCACCAAGGGGTGGTCAGCATGCGGAGGTCAGGACCCATGCATTGGCAATGTAGGATAGGTTTCTGAAAAACATCCTGGGGTAGTGCGCATTGTAAGGGTTTCTAACAGTCCATTCACTAGTAGAAGTGAGAAAAACAACATGGGGTGGTGTGAATCGGAGGGCCTGAATCAGGATAGGCAGTGAGTGGCAATGTAGGATGGAGAAGGGCACCACGGGGTGCTCAGGATGGGGAGGTCAGGAAACATGCAGTGGCAATGTAGGATAGGGTTCTGAAAAACATTGCAGGGTGGTGCTCATTGTAAGGGTTTCTAAAATGCCTTTCACTAGTAGGGTTGAGAAAAACATCACGGGATAGTGACAATCGGAGGGCCTGAATTAGGATAGGCAGTGAGTGTCAATGAAGAATGGAGAAAATCACCACGGAGTGGTCAATATGCGGAGGTCAGGAAACATGCAGTGGCAATGTAGGATAGGTTTCGGAAAAACATCGCGGGGTGGTGGGCATGGTAAGGTTTTGTAGCATGCCTTTCACTAGTAGGAGTGAGAAAAACATCACGGGGTGTTGTGAATCGCAGGGCACGAGTCAGGATAGGCCGTAGGTGGCAATGTAGAATGGAGAAAAGCACCACGGGGTGGTCAGGATGGGAAGGTCAGAAAACATGCAGTGGCAATGCAGGATCGGTTTCTGAAAAACATCGCGTGGTTGGACGCATTGTAAGGGTATGTAACAGGCCATTCACTAGTAGGAGTGAGAAATACATCATTGTGTATTGTGAATCGGAGGGCCTGAATCAAGATGGACAATGAGTGGCAATGTAGGATGGAGAAAAGCACCACGGGTTCTTGAGCATGGGGAAGTCAGGAAACATGCAATGGCAATGTAGGATAGGTTTGTGAAAAACATCGCGGTGTGGTGCGCATTGTAAGGGTTTGTAGCATGCCATTCACTAGTAAGAGTGAGAAAAACATCACGTGGTGGTGTGAATCGGAGGGCCTGAATTAGGATAGGCAGTGAGTGGCAATGAAGAAGGGAGAAAAGCACCACGGGGTGGCCAACATGGGGAAGTCAGGAAACATACAGTGGCAATGTAGGATAGGTTTCTGTAAAACATCGTGGGATGGTGCCCATTGTAAGGATTTCTAACCAGCCATTCACAAGTAGGAGTGAAAAAAACATCACGGGGTGGTGTGAATCGAAGGGCCTGAATTAGGAAAAGCAGTGAGTGGCAATGTAGGATGGAGAAAAGCACTACGGGGTGGTCAGCACGGGGAGGTCAGGAAACATGCATTGGCAATGTAGGATAGGTTTCTGAAAAACATCGCCGGGTGGTGCGCATTGTAAGGGTTTCTAACAGGCCAATCACTAGTAGGAGTGAGAAAAACATCACGGGGTGGTGTGAATCGGAGGGCCTGAATTAGGATAGGCATTGAGTGGCAATGTAGGATAGAAAAAAGCAGCACAGCATGGTCAGCATGGGGAGCTCAGGAAAAATGCAGTGGCAATGTAGGATACGTTTCTGAAAAAAACAGCGGAGTGGTGCGCATTGTAAGGCTTTCTAAAAGGCCATTCACTAGTAGGAGTCAGAAAAACATCACGGGGTGGTGTGAATCGGAGCGCCTGAATTAGTTTTGGCAGTGAGTTGCAACGTAAAATGGAGAAAAGCACCACGGTGTGGTCAGCATAGGAGGTCAGGAAACATGCAGTGGCAATGTAGGATAGGTTTCTGAAAAACATCGCGGGGTGGGGCGCATTGTAAGGGTTTCTAACAGGGCATTCCCTAGTAGGAGTGAGAAAAATATAATGGGCTGGTGTGAATCGGAGGGCCTGAATCAGGATAGGCAGTGAGTGGCAATGTAGGATGGAGAAGGGCACCACAGGGTGCTCAGGATGGGGAGGTCAGGAAACATGCAGTGGCAATGTAGGATAGGTTTCTGAAAAACATTGTGGGGTGGTGCTCATTGTAAGGGCTTCTAAAAGCCTTTCACTAGTAGGATTGAGAAAAACTTCACGGATTGGTGTGAATCGGAGGGGCTGAATTAGGATAGGCATTGAGTGGCAATGAGGAATGGAGAAAAGCACCACGGGGTGGTGAATATGGGGAGGTCAGGAAACATGCAGTGGCAATATAGGATAGGTTTCTGAAAAACATCGCGGGGTGGTGCCCATTGTAAGGATTTCTAACAAGCTATTCACAAATAGGAGTGAAAAATACATCACGGGGTGGTGTGAATCAAAGGGCCTGAATTAGGATAGGATGTGAGTGGCAATGTAAGATGGAGAAAAGCACCACGGGATGGTCATCATGGGGAGGTCAGGAAACATGCAGTGGCAATGTAGGATAGGATTCCGAAAAACATCGCGGGTTGGTGCTCAGTGTAAGGGATTCTAAAAGGCCTTTCACTAGTCGGAGTGAGAAAAACATCACGGGGTTGTGTGAATCTTAGGGCCAGAATCAGGATAGGCCGTGAGTGGCAATGTAGGATGGAGAATAGCACCACGGGGTGGTCAGGATGGGGAGGTCAGGAAACATGCAGTGGCAATGTAGGATAGGTTTCTGAAAAAAATCGCGGGGAAGTGCGCATTATAAGGGTATCTAACAGGCCATTCACTAGTAGGAGTGCGAAATACATCATGGTGTCGGGTGAATCGGAGGGCCTGAATCAAGATAGACAGTGAGTGGCAATGTACGATGGAGAAAAGCACCAAGGGGTGGTCAGAATGCGGAGGTCAGGACCCATGCATTGGCAATGTAGGATAGGTTTCTGAAAAACATCCCCGGGTGGTGTGCATTGTAAGGGTTTCTAACAGGCCATTCACTAGTAGGAGTGAGAAAAACATCACGGGGTGGTGTGAATAGGAGGGCCTGAATTAGGATAGGCAGTGAGTGGCAACGTAGGATGGAGAAAAGCACCACGCTGTGGTCAGCATGGGGAGGTCAGGAAACATGCATTGGCAATGTAGGATAGGTTTCTGAAAAACATCGCCGGGTGGTGCGCATTGTAAGGGATTCTAACAGGCCAATCACTAGTAGGAGTGAGAAAAACAACATGGGGTGGTGTGAATCAGAGGGCCTGAATCAGGATAGGCAGTGAGTGGCTATGTAGGATGGAGAAGGGCACCACGGGGTGCTCAGTATGGGGAGGTCAGGAAACATGCAGTGGCAATGTAGGATAGGGTTCTGAAAAACATTGCAGGGTGGTGCTCATTGTAAGGGTTTCTAAAAGGCCTTTCACTAGTAGGGTTGAGAAAAACATCACGGGGTAGTGACAATCAGAGGGCCTGAATTAGGATAGGCAGTGAGTGTCAATGAACAATGGAGAAAATCACCACGGAGTGGTCAATATGCGGAGGTCAGGAAACATGCAGTGGCAATGTAGGATAGGTTTCGGAAAAACATCGCGGGGTGGTGGACATGGTAAGGTTTTGTAGCATGCCTTTCACTAGTAGGAGTGAGAAAAACATCACGGGGTGTTGTGAATCGCAGGGCATGAGTCAGGATAGGCCGTAGGTGGCAATGTAGAAGGGAGAAAAGCACCACGGGGTGGTCAGGATGGGAAGGTCAGAAAACATGCAGTGGCAATGCAGGATCGGTTTCTGAAAAACATCGCGTGGTTGGACGCATTGTAAGGGTATGTAACAGGCCATTCACTAGTAGGAGTGAGAAATACATCATTGTGTATTGTGAATCGGAGGGCCTGAATCAAGTTGGACAATGAGTGGCAATGTAGGATGGAGAAAAGCACCACGGGTTCTTGAGCATGGGGAAGTCAGGAAACATGCAATGGCAATGTAGGATAGGTTTGTGAAAAACATCGCGGTGTGGTGCGCATTGTAAGGGTTTGTAGCATGTCATTCACTAGTAAGAGTGAGAAAAACATCACGCGGTGGTGTGAATCGGAGGGCCTGAATTAGGATAGGCAGTGAGTGGCAATGAAGAAGGGAGAAAAGCACCACGGGGTGGCCAACATGGGGAAGTCAGGAAACATACAGTGGCAATGTAGGATAGGTTTCTGTAAAACATCGTGGGATGGTGCCCATTGTAAGGATTTCTAACCAGCCATTCACAAGTAGGAGTGAAAAAAACATCACGGGGTGGTGTGAATCGAAGGGCCTGAATTAGGAAAAGCAGTGAGTGGCAATGTAGGATGGAGAAAAGCACTACGGGGTGGTCAGCATGGGGAGGTCAGGAAACATGCATTGGCAATGTAGGATAGGTTTCTGAAAAACATCGCCGGGTGGTGCGCATTGTAAGGGTTTCTAACAGGCCAATCACTAGTAGGAGTGAGAAAAACATCACGGGGTGGTGTGAATCGGAGGGCCTGAATTAGGATAGGCATTGAGTGGCAATGTAGGATAGAAAAAAGCAGCACAGCATGGTCAGCATGGGGAGCTCAGGAAACATGCAGTGGCAATGTAGGATACGTTTCTGAAAAAAACAGCAGAGTGGTGCGCATTGTAAGGCTTTCTAAAAGGCCATTCACTAGTAGGAGTCAGAAAAACATCACGGGGTGGTGTGAATCGGAGCGCCTGAATTAGTTTTGGCATTGAGTTGCAACGTAAAATGGAGAAAAGCACCACGGTGTGGTCAGCATAGGAGGTCAGGAAACATGCAGTGGCAATGTAGGATAGGTTTCTGAAAAACATCGCGTGGTGGGGCGCATTGTAAGGGTTTCTAACAGGGCATTCCCTAATAGGAGTGAGAAAAATATAATGGGCTGGTGTGAATCGGAGGGCCTGAATCAGGATAGGCAGTGAGTGGCAATGTAGGATGGAGAAGGGCACCACGGGGTGCTCAGGATGGGGAGGTCAGGAAACATGCAGTGGCAATGTAGGATAGGTTTCTGAAAAACATTGCGGGGTGATGCTCATTGTAAGGGCTTCTAAAAGGCCTTTCACTAGTAGGATTGAGAAAAACTTCACAGATTGGTGTGAATCGGAGGGGCTGAATTAGGATAGGCATTGAGTGGCAATGAGGAATGGAGAAAAGCACCACGGGGTGGTCAATATGGGGAGGTCAGGAAACATGCAGTGGCAATATAGGATAGGTTTCTGAAAAACATCGCGGGGTGGTGCCCATTGTAAGGATTTCTAACAAGCCATTCACAAATAGGAGTGAAAAATACATCACGGGGTGGTGTGAATCAAAGGGCCTGAATTAGGATAGGATGTGAGTGGCAATGTAAGATGGAGAAAAGCACCACGGGATGGTCATCATGAGGGAGGTCAGGAAACATGCAGTGGCAATGTAGGATAGGATTCCGAAAAACATCGCGGGTTGGTGCTCAGTGTAAGGGATTCTAAAAGGCCTTTCACTAGTCGGAGTGAGAAAAACATCACGGGGTTGTGTGAATCTTAGGGCCAGAATCAGGATAGGCCGTGAGTGGCAATGTAGGATGGAGAATAGCACCACGGGGTGGTCAGGATGGGGAGGTCAGGAAACATGCAGTGGCAATGTAGGATAGGTTTCTGAAAAAAATCGCGGGGAAGTGCGCATTGTAAGGGTATCTAACAGGCCATTCACTAGTAGGAGTGCGAAATACATCATGGTGTCGGGTGAATCGGAGGGCCTGAATCAAGATAGACAGTGAGTGGCAATGTACGATGGAGAAAAGCACCAAGGGGTGGTCAGAATGTGGAGGTCAGGACCCACGCATTGGCAATGTAGGATAGGTTTCTGAAAAACATCCCCGGGTGGTGTGCATTGTAAGGGTTTCTAACAGGCCATTCACTAGTAGGAGTGAGAAAAACATCACGGGGTGGTGTGAATAGGAGGGCCTGAATTAGGATAGGCAGTGAGTGGCAACGTAGGATGGAGAAAAGCACCACGCTGTGGTCAGCATGGGGAGGTCAGGAAACATGCATTGGCAATGTAGGATAGGTTTCTGAAAAACATCGCCGGGTGGTGCGCATTGTAAGGGATTCTAACAGGCCAATCACTAGTAGAAGTGAGAAAAACAACATGGGGTGGTGTGAATCGGAGGGCCTGAATCAGGATAGGCAATGAGTGGCAATGTAGGATGGAGAAGGGCACCACGGGGTGCTCAGGATGGGGAGGTCAGGAAACATGCAGTGGCAATGTAGGATAGGGTTCTGAAAAACATTGCAGGGTGGTGCTCATTGTAAGGGTTTCTAAAAGGCCTTTCACTAGTAGGGTTGAGAAAAACATCACGGGGTAGTGACAATCGGAGGGCCTGAATTAGGATAGGCAGTGAGTGTCAACGAAGAATGGAGAAAATCACCACGGAGTGGTCAATATGCGGAGGTCAGGAAACATGCAGTGGCAATGTAGGATAGGTTTCGGAAAAACATCGCGGGGTGGTGGACATGGTAAGGTTTTGTAGCATGCCTTTCACTAGTAGGAGTGAGAAAAACATCACGGGGTGTTGTGAATCGCAGGGCATGAGTCAGGATAGGCCGTAGGTGGCAATGTAGAAGGGAGAAAAGCACCACGGGGTGGTCAGGATGGGAAGGTCAGAAAACATGCAGTGGCAATGCAGGATCGGTTTCTGAAAAACATCGCGTGGTTGGACGCATTGTAAGGGTATGTAACAGGCCATTCACTAGTAGGAGTGAGAAATACATCATTGTGTACTGTGAATCGGAGGGTCTGAATCAAGATGGACAATGAGTGGCAATGTAGGATGAAGAAAAGCACCACGGGTTCTTGAGCATGGGGAAGTCAGGAAACATGCAATGGCAATGTAGGATAGGTTTGTGAAAAACATCGCGGTGTGGTGCGCATTGTAAGGGTTTGTAGCATGCCATTCACTAGTAAGCGTGAGAAAAACATCACGCGGTGGTGTGAATCGGAGGGCCTGAATTAGGATAGGCAGTGAGTGGCAATGAAGAAGGGAGAAAAGCACCACGGGGTGGCCAACATGGGGAAGTCAGGAAACATACAGTGGCAATGTAGGATAGGTTTCTGTAAAACATCGTGGGATGGTGCCCATTGTAAGGATTTCTAACCAGCCATTCACAAGTAGGAGTGAAAAAAACATCACGGGGTGGTGTGAATCGAAGGGCCTGAATTAGGAAAAGCAGTGAGTGGCAATGTAGGATGGAGAAAAGCACTACGGGGTGGTCAGCATGGGGAGGTCAGGAAACATGCATTGGCAATGTAGGATAGGTTTCTGAAAAACATCGCCGGGTGGTGCGCATTGTAAGGGTTTCTAACAGGCCAATCACTAGTAGGAGTGAGAAAAACATCACGGGGTGGTGTGAATCGGAGGGCCTGAATTAGGATAGGCATTGAGTGGCAATGTAGGATAGAAAAAAGCAGCACAGCATGGTCAGCATGGGGAGCTCAGGAAACATGCAGTGGCAATGTAGGATACGTTTCTGAAAAAAACAGCGGAGTGGTGCGCATTGTAAGGCTTTCTAAAAGGCCATTCACTAGTAGGAGTCAGAAAAACATCACGGGGTGGTGTGAATCGGAGCGCCTGAATTAGTTTTGGCAGTGAGTTGCAACGTAAAATGGAGAAAAGCACCACGGTGTGGTCAGCATAGGAGGTCAGGAAACATGCAGTGGCAATGTAGGATAGGTTTCTGAAAAACATCGCGGGGTGGGGCGCATTGTAAGGGTTTCTAACAGGGCATTCCCTAGTAGGAGTGAGAAAAATATAATGGGCTGGTGTGAATCGGAGGGCCTGAATCAGGATAGGCAGTGAGTGGCAATGTAGGATGGAGAAGGGCACCACGGGGTGCTCAGGATGGGGAGGTCAGGAAACATGCAGTGGCAATGTAGGAAGGTTTCTGAAAAACATTGCGGGGTGGTGCTCATTGTAAGGGCTTCTAAAAGGCCTTTCACTAGTAGGATTGAGAAAAACTTCACGGATTGGTGTGAATCGGAGGGGCTGAATTAGGATAGGCATTGAGTGGCAATGAGGAATGGAGAAAAGCACCACGGGGTGGTCAATATGGGGAGGTCAGGAAACATGCAGTGGCAATATAGGATAGGTTTCTGAAAAACATCGCGGGGTGGTGCCCATTGTAAGGATTTCTAACAAGCCATTCACAAATAGGAGTGAAAAATACATCACGGGGTGGTGTGAATCAAAGGGCCTGAATTAGGATAGGATGTGAGTGGCAATGTAAGATGGAGAAAAGCACCACGGGATGGTCATCATGAGGGAGGTCAGGAAACATGCAGTGGCAATGTAGGATAGGATTCCGAAAAACATCGCGGGTTGGTGCTCAGTGTAAGGGATTCTAAAAGGCCTTTCACTAGTCGGAGTGAGAAAAACATCACGGGGTTGTGTGAATCTTAGGGCCAGAATCAGGATAGGCCGTGAGTGGCAATGTAGGATGGAGAATAGCACCACGGGGTGGTCAGGATGGGGAGGTCAGGAAACATGCAGTGGCAATGTAGGATAGGTTTCTGAAAAAAATCGCGGGGAAGTGCGCATTGTAAGGGTATCTAACAGGCCATTCACTAGTAGGAGTGCGAAATACATCATGGTGTCGGGTGAATCGGAGGGCCTGAATCAAGATAGACAGTGAGTGGCAATGTACGATGGAGAAAAGCACCAAGGGGTGGTCAGAATGCGGAGGTCAGGACCCACGCATTGGCAATGTAGGATAGGTTACTGAAAAACATCCCCGGGTGGTGTGCATTGTAAGGGTTTCTAACAGGCCAGTCACTAGTAGGAGTGAGAAAAACATCACGGGGTGGTGTGAATAGGAGGGCCTCAATTAGGATAGGCAGTGAGTGGCAACGTAAGATGGAGAAAAGCACCACGCTGTGGTCAGCATGGGGAGGTCAGGAAACATGCATTGGCAATGTAGGATAGGTTTCTGAAAAACATCGCCGGGTGGTGCGCATTGTAAGGGATTCTAACAGGCCAATCACTAGTAGAAGTGAGAAAAACAACATGGGGTGGTGTGAATCGGTGGGCCTGAATCAGGATAGGCAGTGAGTGGCAATGTAGGATGGAGAAGGGCACCACGGGGTGCTCAGGATGGGGAGGTCAGGAAACATGCAGTGGCAATGTAGGATAGGGTTCTGAAAAACATTGCAGGGTGGTGCTCATTGTAAGGGTTTCTAAAAGGCCTTTCACTAGTAGGGTTGAGAAAAACATCACGGGGTAGTGACAATCGGAGGGCCTGAATTAGGATAGGCAGTGAGTGTCAACGAAGAATGGAGAAAATCACCACGGAGTGGTCAATATGCGGAGGTCAGGAAACATGCAGTGGCAATGTAGGATAGGTTTCGGAAAAACATCGCGGGGTGGTGGACATGGTAAGGTTTTGTAGCATGCCTTTCACTAGTAGGAGTGAGAAAAACATCACGGGGTGTTGTGAATCGCAGGGCATGAGTCAGGATAGGCCGTAGGTGGCAATGTAGAAGGGAGAAAAGCACCACGGGGTGGTCAGGATGGGAAGGTCAGAAAACATGCAGTGGCAATGAAGGATCGGTTTCTGAAAAACATCGCGTGGTTGGACGCATTGTAAGGGTATGTAACAGGCCATTCACTAGTAGGAGTGAGAAATACATCATTGTGTATTGTGAATCGGAGGGTCTGAATCAAGATGGACAATGAGTGGCAATGTAGGATGGAGAAAAGCACCACGGGTTCTTGAGCATGGGGAAGTCAGGAAACATGCAATGGCAATGTAGGATAGGTTTGTGAAAAACATCGCGGTGTGGTGCGCATTGTAAGGGTTTGTAGCATGCCATTCACTAGTAAGAGTGAGAAAAACATCACGCGGTGGTGTGAATCGGAGGGCCTGAATTAGGATAGGCAGTGAGTGGCAATGAAGAAGGGAGAAAAGCACCACGGGGTGGCCAACATGGGGAAGTCAGGAAACATACAGTGGCAATGTAGGATAGGTTTCTGTAAAACATCGTGGGATGGTGCCCATTGTAAGGATTTCTAACCAGCCATTCACAAGTAGGAGTGAAAAAAACATCACGGGGTGGTGTGAATCGAAGGGCCTGAATTAGGAAAAGCAGTGAGTGGCAATGTAGGATGGAGAAAAGCACTACGGGGTGGTCAGCATGGGGAGGTCAGGAAACATGCATTGGCAATGTAGGATAGGTTTCTGAAAAACATCGCCGGGTGGTGCGCATTGTAAGGGTTTCTAACAGGCCAATCACTAGTAGGAGTGAGAAAAACATCACGGGGTGGTGTGAATCGGAGGGCCTGAATTAGGATAGGCATTGAGTGGCAATGTAGGATAGAAAAAACAGCACAGCATGGTCAGCATGGGGAGCTCAGGAAACATGCAGTGGCAATGTAGGATACGTTTCTGAAAAAAACAGCGGAGTGGTGCGCATTGTAAGGCTTTCTAAAAGGCCATTCACTAGTAGGAGTCAGAAAAACATCACGGGGTGGTGTGAATCGGAGCGCCTGAATTAGTTTTGGCAGTGAGTTGCAACGTAAAATGGAGAAAAGCACCACGGTGTGGTCAGCATAGGAGGTCAGGAAACATGCAGTGGCAATGTAGGATAGGTTTCTGAAAAACATCGCGGGGTGGGGCGCATTGTAAGGGTTTCTAACAGGGCATTCCCTAGTAGGAGTGAGAAAAATATAATGGGCTGGTGTGAATCGGAGGGCCTGAATCAGGATAGGCAGTGAGTGGCAATGTAGGATGGAGAAGGGCACCACGGGGTGCTCAGGATGGGGAGGTCAGGAAACATGCAGTGGCAATGTAGGATAGGTTTCTGAAAAACATTGCGGGGTGGTGCTCATTGTAAGGGCTTCTAAAAGGCCTTTCACTAGTAGGATTGAGAAAAACTTCACGGATTGGTGTGAATCGGAGGGGCTGAATTAGGATAGGCATTGAGTGGCAATGAGGAATGGAGAAAAGCACCACGGGGTGGTCAATATGGGGAGGTCAGGAAACATGCAGTGGCAATATAGGATAGGTTTCTGAAAAACATCGCGGGGTGGTGCCCATTGTAAGGATTTCTAACAAGCCATTCACAAATAGGAGTGAAAAATACATCACGGGGTGGTGTGAATCAAAGGGCCTGAATTAGGATAGGATGTGAGTGGCAATGTAAGATGGAGAAAAGCACCACGGGATGGTCATCATGGGGAGGTCAGGAAACATGCAGTGGCAATGTAGGATAGGATTCTGAAAAACATCGCGGGTTGGTGCTCAGTGTAAGGGATTCTAAAAGGCCTTTCACTAGTCGGAGTGAGAAAAACATCACGGGGTTGTGTGAATCTTAGGGCCAGAATCAGGATAGGCCGTGAGTGGCAATGTAGGATGGAGAATAGCACCACGGGGTGGTCAGGATGGGGAGGTCAGGAAACATGCAGTGGCAATGTAGGATAGGTTTCTGAAAAAAATCGCGGGGAAGTGCGCATTGTAAGGGTATCTAACAGGCCATTCACTAGTAGGAGTGAGAAATACATCATGGTGTCGGGTGAATCGGAGGGCCTGAATCAATATAGACAGTGAGTGGCAATGTACGATGGAGAAAAGCACCAAGGGGTGGTCAGAATGCGGAGGTCAGGACCCACGCATTGGCAATGTAGGATAGGTTTCTGAAAAACATCCCGGGGTGGTGTGCATTGTAAGGGTTTCTAACCGCCATTCACTAGTAGGAGTGAGAAAAACATCACGGGGTGGTGTGAATAGGAGGGCCTGAATCAGGATAGGCAGTGAGTGGCAACGTAGGATGGAGAAAAGCACCACGCTGTGGTCAGCATGGGGAGGTCAGGAAACATGCAGTGGCAATGTAGGATAGGGTTCTGAAAAACATTGCAGGGTGGTGCTCATTGTAAGGGTTTCTAAAAGACCTTTCACTAGTAGGGTTGAGAAAAACATCACGGGGCAGTGACAATCGGAGGGCCTGAATTAGGACAGGCAGTGAGTGTCAATGAAGAATGGAGAAAATCACCACGGAGTGGTCAATATGCGGAGGTCAGTTAACATGCAGGGGCAATGTAGGATAGGTTTCGGAAAAACATCGCGGGGTGGTGGGCATGGTAAGGTTTTGTAGCATGCCTTTCACTAGTAGGAGTGAGAAAAACATCACGGGGTGTTGTGAATCGCAGGGCATGATTCAGGATAGGCCGTAGGTGGCAATGTAGAATGGAGAAAAGCACCACGGCGTGGTCAGGATGGGAAGGTCAGAAAACATGCAGTGGCAATGCAGGATCGGTTTCTGAAAAACATCGCGTGGTTGGACGCATTGTAAGGGTATGTAACAGGCCATTCACTAGTAGGAGTGAGAAATACATCATTGTGTATTGTGAATCGGAGGGCCTGAATCAAGATGGACAATGAGTGGCAATGTAGGATGGAGAAAAGCACCACGGGTTCTTGAGCATGGGGAAGTCAGGAAACATGCAATGGCAATGTAGGATAGGTTTGTGAAAAACATCGCGGTGTGGTGCGCATTGTAAGGGTTTGTAGCATGCCATTCACTAGTAAGAGTGAGAAAAACATCACGTGGTGGTGTGAATCGGAGGGCCTGAATTAGGATAGGCAGTGAGTGGCAATGAAGAAGGGAGAAAAGCACCACGGGGTGGCCAACATGGGGAAGTCAGGAAACATACAGTGGCAATGTAGGATAGGTTTCTGTAAAACATCGTGGGATGGTGCCCATTGTAAGGATTTCTAACCAGCCATTCACAAGTAGGAGTGAAAAAAACATCACGGGGTGGTGTGAATCGAAGGGCCTGAATTAGGAAAAGCAGTGAGTGGCAATGTAGGATGGAGAAAAGCACTACGGGGTGGTCAGCATGGGGAGGTCAGGAAACATGCATTGGCAATGTAGGATAGGTTTCTGAAAAACATCGCCGGGTGGTGCGCATTGTAAGGGTTTCTAACAGGCCAATCACTAGTAGGAGTGAGAAAAACATCACGGGGTGGTGTGAATCGGAGGGCCTGAATTAGGATAGGCATTGAGTGGCAATGTAGGATAGAAAAAAGCAGCACAGCATGGTCAGCATGGGGAGCTCAGGAAACATGCAGTGGCAATGTAGGATACGTTTCTGAAAAAAACAGCGGAGTGGTGCGCATTGTAAGGCTTTCTAAAAGGCCATTCACTAGTAGGAGTCAGAAAAACATCACGGGGTGGTGTGAATCGGAGCGCCTGAATTAGTTTTGGCAGTGAGTTGCAACGTAAAATGGAGAAAAGCACCACGGTGTGGTCAGCATAGGAGGTCAGGAAACATGCAGTGGCAATGTAGGATAGGTTTCTGAAAAACATCGCGGGGTGGGGCGCATTGTAAGGGTTTCTAACAGGGCATTCCCTAGTAGGAGTGAGAAAAATATAATGGGCTGGTGTGAATCGGAGGGCCTGAATCAGGATAGGCAGTGAGTGGCAATGTAGGATGGAGAAGGGCACCACGGGGTGCTCAGGATGGGGAGGTCAGGAAACATGCAGTGGCAATGTAGGATAGGTTTCTGAAAAACATTGCGGGGTGGTGCTCATTGTAAGGGCTTCTAAAAGGCCTTTCACTAGTAGGATTGAGAAAAACTTCACGGATTGGTGTGAATCGGAGGGGCTGAATTAGGATAGGCATTGAGTGGCAATGAGGAATGGAGAAAAGCACCACGGGGTGGTCAATATGGGGAGGTCAGGAAACATGCAGTGGCAATATAGGATAGGTTTCTGAAAAACATCGCGGGGTGGTGCCCATTGTAAGGATTTCTAACAAGCCATTCACAAATAGGAGTGAAAAATACAACACGGGGTGGTGTGAATCAAAGGGCCTGAATTAGGATAGGATGTGAGTGGCAATGTAAGATGGAGAAAAGCACCACGGGATGGTCATCATGGGGAGGTCAGGAAACATGCAGTGGCAATGTAGGATAGGATTCTGAAAAACATCGCGGGTTGGTGCTCAGTGTAAGGGATTCTAAAAGGCCTTTCACTAGTCGGAGTGAGAAAAACATCACGGGGTTGTGTGAATCTTAGGGCCAGAATCAGGATAGGCCGTGAGTGGCAATGTAGGATGGAGAATAGCACCACGGGGTGGTCAGGATGGGGAGGTCAGGAAACATGCAGTGGCAATGTAGGATAGGTTTCTGAAAAAAATCGCGGGGAAGTGCGCATTGTAAGGGTATCTAACAGGCCATTCACTAGTAGGAGTGAGAAATACATCATGGTGTCGGGTGAATCGGAGGGCCTGAATCAATATAGACAGTGAGTGGCAATGTACGATGGAGAAAAGCACCAAGGGGTGGTCAGAATGCGGAGGTCAGGACCCACGCATTGGCAATGTAGGATAGGTTTCTGAAAAACATCCCGGGGTGGTGTGCATTGTAAGGGTTTCTAACCGCCATTCACTAGTAGGAGTGAGAAAAACATCACGGGGTGGTGTGAATAGGAGGGCCTGAATCAGGATAGGCAGTGAGTGGCAACGTAGGATGGAGAAAAGCACCACGCTGTGGTCAGCATGGGGAGGTCAGGAAACATGCAGTGGCAATGTAGGATAGGGTTCTGAAAAACATTGCAGGGTGGTGCTCATTGTAAGGGTTTCTAAAAGACCTTTCACTAGTAGGGTTGAGAAAAACATCACGGGGCAGTGACAATCGGAGGGCCTGAATTAGGACAGGCAGTGAGTGTCAATGAAGAATGGAGAAAATCACCACGGAGTGGTCAATATGCGGAGGTCAGTTAACATGCAGGGGCAATGTAGGATAGGTTTCGGAAAAACATCGCGGGGTGGTGGGCATGGTAAGGTTTTGTAGCATGCCTTTCACTAGTAGGAGTGAGAAAAACATCACGGGGTGTTGTGAATCGCAGGGCATGATTCAGGATAGGCCGTAGGTGGCAATGTAGAATGGAGAAAAGCACCACGGCGTGGTCAGGATGGGAAGGTCAGAAAACATGCAGTGGCAATGCAGGATCGGTTTCTGAAAAACATCGCGTGGTTGGACGCATTGTAAGGGTATGTAACAGGCCATTCACTAGTAGGAGTGAGAAATACATCATTGTGTATTGTGAATCGGAGGGCCTGAATCAAGATGGACAATGAGTGGCAATGTAGGATGGAGAAAAGCACCACGGGTTCTTGAGCATGGGGAAGTCAGGAAACATGCAATGGCAATGTAGGATAGGTTTGTGAAAAACATCGCGGTGTGGTGCGCATTGTAAGGGTTTGTAGCATGCCATTCACTAGTAAGAGTGAGAAAAACATCACGTGGTGGTGTGAATCGGAGGGCCTGAATTAGGATAGGCAGTGAGTGGCAATGAAGAAGGGAGAAAAGCACCACGGGGTGGCCAACATGGGGAAGTCAGGAAACATACAGTGGCAATGTAGGATAGGTTTCTGTAAAACATCGTGGGATGGTGCCCATTGTAAGGATTTCTAACCAGCCATTCACAAGTAGGAGTGAAAAAAACATCACGGGGTGGTGTGAATCGAAGGGCCTGAATTAGGAAAAGCAGTGAGTGGCAATGTAGGATGGAGAAAAGCACTACGGGGTGGTCAGCATGGGGAGGTCAGGAAACATGCATTGGCAATGTAGGATAGGTTTCTGAAAAACATCGCCGGGTGGTGCGCATTGTAAGGGTTTCTAACAGGCCAATCACTAGTAGGAGTGAGAAAAACATCATGGGGTGGTGTGAATCGGAGGGCCTGAATTAGGATAGGCATTGAGTGGCAATGTAGGATAGAAAAAAGCAGCACAGCATGGTCAGCATGGGGAGCTCAGGAAACATGCAGTGGCAATGTAGGATACGTTTCTGAAAAAAACAGCGGAGTGGTGCGCATTGTAAGGCTTTCTAAAAGGCCATTCACTAGTAGGAGTCAGAAAAACATCACGGGGTGGTGTGAATCGGAGCGCCTGAATTAGTTTTGGCAGTGAGTTGCAACGTAAAATGGAGAAAAGCACCACGGTGTGGTCAGCATAGGAGGTCAGGAAACATGCAGTGGCAATGTAGGATAGGTTTCTGAAAAACATCGCGGGGTGGGGCGCATTGTAAGGGTTTCTAACAGGGCATTCCCTAGTAGGAGTGAGAAAAATATAATGGGCTGGTGTGAATCGGAGGGCCTGAATCAGGATAGGCAGTGAGTGGCAATGTAGGATGGAGAAGGGCACCACGGGGTGCTCAGGATGGGGAGGTCAGGAAACATGCAGTGGCAATGTAGGATAGGTTTCTGAAAAACATTGCGGGGTGGTGCTCATTGTAAGGGCTTCTAAAAGGCCTTTCACTAGTAGGATTGAGAAAAACTTCACGGATTGGTGTGAATCGGAGGGGCTGAATTAGGATAGGCATTGAGTGGCAATGAGGAATGGAGAAAAGCACCACGGGGTGGTCAATATGGGGAGGTCAGGAAACATGCAGTGGCAATATAGGGTAGGTTTCTGAAAAACATCGCGGGGTGGTGCCCATTGTAAGGATTTCTAACAAGCCATTCACAAATAGGAGTGAAAAATACATCACGGGGTGGTGTGAATCAAAGGGCCTGAATTAGGATAGGATGTGAGAGGCAATGTAAGATGGAGAAAAGCACCACGGGATGGTCATCATGGGGAGGTCAGGAAACATGCAGTGGCAATGTAGGATAGGATTCCGAAAAACATCGCGGGTTGGTGCTCAGTGTAAGGGATTCTAAAAGGCCTTTCACTAGTCGGAGTGAGAAAAACATCACGGGGTTGTGTGAATCTTAGGGCCAGAATCAGGATAGGCCGTGAGTGGCAATGTAGGATGGAGAATAGCAACACGGGGTGGTCAGGATGGGGAGGTCAGGAAACATGCAGTGGCAATGTAGGATAGGTTTCTGAAAAAAATCGCGGGGAAGTGCGCATTTTAAGGGTATCTAACAGGCCATTCACTAGTAGGAGTGAGAAATACATCATGGTGTCGGGTGAATCGGAGGGCCTGAATCAAGATAGACAGTGAGTGGCAATGTACGATGGAGAAAAGCACCAAGGGGTGGTCAGAATGCGGAGGTCAGGACCCACGCATTGGCAATGTAGGATAGGTTTCTGAAAAACATCCCCGGGTGGTGTGCATTGTAAGGGTTTCTAACAGGCCATTCACTAGTAGGAGTGAGAAAAACATCACGGGGTGGTGTGAATAGGAGGGCCTGAATTAGAATAGGCAGTGAGTGGCAACGTAGGATGGAGAAAAGCACCACGCTGTGGTCAGCATGGGGAGGTCAGGAAACATGCATTGGCAATGTAGGATAGGTTTCTGAAAAACATCGCCGGGTGGTGCGCATTGTAAGGGATTCTAACAGGCCAATCACTAGTAGGAGTGAGAAAAACAACATGGGGTGGTGTGAATCAGAGGGCCTGAATCAGGATAGGCAGTGAGTGGCAATGTAGGATGGAGAAGGGCACCACGGGGTGCTCAGGATGGGGAGGTCAGGAAACATGCAGTGGCAATGTAGGATAGGGTTCTGAAAAACATTGCAGGGTGGTGCTCATTGTAAGGGTTTCTAAAAGGCCTTTCACTAGTAGGGTTGAGAAAAACATCACGGGGTAGTGACAATCGGAGGGCCTGAATTAGGATAGGCAGTGAGTGTCAATGAAGAATGGAGAATATCACCACGGAGTGGTCAATATGCGGAGGTCAGGAAACATGCAGTGGCAATGTAGGATAGGTTTCGGAAAAACATCGCGGGGTGGTGGGCATGGTAAGGTTTTGTTGCATGCCTTTCACTAGTAGGAGTGAGAAAAACATCACGGGGTGTTGTGAATCGCAGGGCATGAGTCAGGATAGGCCGTAGGGGGCAATGTTGAAGGGAGAAAAGCACCACGGGGTGGTCAGGATGGGAAGGTCAGAAAACATGCAGTGGCAATGCAGGATCGGTTTCTGAAAAACATCGCGTGGTTGGACGCATTGTAAGGGTATGTAACAGGCCATTCACTAGTAGGAGTGAGAAATACATCATTGTGTATTGTGAATCGGAGGGCCTGAATCAAGATGGACAATGAGTGGCAATGTAGGATGGAGAAAAGCACCACGGGTTCTTGAGCATGGGGAAGTCAGGAAACATGCAATGGCAATGTAGGATAGGTTTGTGAAAAACATCGCGGTGTGGTGCGCATTGTAAGGGTTTGTAGCATGCCATTCACTAGTAAGAGTGAGAAAAACATCACGCGGTGGTGTGAATCGGAGGGCCTGAATTAGGATAGGCAGTGAGTGGCAATGAAGAAGGGAGAAAAGCACCACGGGGTGGCCAACATGGGGAAGTCAGGAAACATACAGTGGCAATGTAGGATAGGTTTCTGTAAAACATCATGGGATGGTGCCCATTGTAAGGATTTCTAACCAGCCATTCACAAGTAGGAGTGAAAAAAACATCACGGGGTGGTGTGAATCGAAGGGCCTGAATTAGGAAAAGCAGTGAGTGGCAATGTAGGATGGAGAAAAGCACTACGGGGTGGTCAGCATGGGGAGGTCAGGAAACATGCATTGGCAATGTAGGATAGGTTTCTGAAAAACATCGCCGGGTGGTGCGCATTGTAAGGGTTTCTAACAGGCCAATCACTAGTAGGAGTGAGAAAAACATCACGGGGTGGTGTGAATCGGAGGGCCTGAATTAGGATAGGCATTGAGTGGCAATGTAGGATAGAAAAAAGCAGCACAGCATGGTCAGCATGGGGAGCTCAGGAAACATGCAGTGGCAATGTAGGATACGTTTCTGAAAAAAACAGCGGAGTGGTGCGCATTGTAAGGCTTTCTAAAAGGCCATTCACTAGTAGGAGTCAGAAAAACATCACGGGGTGGTGTGAATCGGAGCGCCTGAATTAGTTTTGGCAGTGAGTTGCAACGTAAAATGGAGAAAAGCACCACGGTGTGGTCAGCATAGGAGGTCAGGAAACATGCAGTGGCAATGTAGGATAGGTTTCTGAAAAACATCGCGGGGTGGGGCGCATTGTAAGGGTTTCTAACAGGGCATTCCCTAGTAGGAGTGAGAAAAATATAATGGGCTGGTGTGAATCGGAGGGCCTGAATCAGGATAGGCAGTGAGTGGCAATGTAGGATGGAGAAGGGCACCACGGGGTGCTCAGGATGGGGAGGTCAGGAAACATGCAGTGGCAATGTAGGATAGGTTTCTGAAAAACATTGCGGGGTGGTGCTCATTGTAAGGGCTTCTAAAAGGCCTTTCACTAGTAGGATTGAGAAAAACTTCACGGATTGGTGTGAATCGGAGGGGCTGAATTAGGATAGGCATTGAGTGGCAATGAGGAATGGAGAAAAGCACCACGGGGTGGTCAATATGGGGAGGTCAGGAAACATGCAGTGGCAATATAGGATAGGTTTCTGAAAAACATCGCGGGGTGGTGCCCATTGTAAGGATTTCTAACAAGCCATTCACAAATAGGAGTGAAAAATACATCACGGGGTGGTGTGAATCAAAGGGCCTGAATTAGGATAGGATGTGAGTGGCAATGTAAGATGGAGAAAAGCACCACGGGATGGTCATCATGGGGAGGTCAGGAAACATGCAGTGGCAATGTAGGATAGGATTCTGAAAAACATCGCGGGTTGGTGCTCAGTGTAAGGGATTCTAAAAGGCCTTTCACTAGTCGGAGTGAGAAAATCATCACGGGGTTGTGTGAATCTTAGGGCCAGAATCAGGATAGGCCGTGAGTGGCAATGTAGGATGGAGAATAGCACCACGGGGTGGTCAGGATGGGGAGGTCAGGAAACATGCAGTGGCAATGTAGGATAGGTTTCTGAAAAAAATCGCGGGGAAGTGCGCATTGTAAGGGTATCTAACAGGCCATTCACTAGTAGGAGTGAGAAATACATCATGGTGTCGGGTGAATCGGAGGGCCTGAATCAATATAGACAGTGAGTGGCAATGTACGATGGAGAAAAGCACCAAGGGGTGGTCAGAATGCGGAGGTCAGGACCCACGCATTGGCAATGTAGGATAGGTTTCTGAAAAACATCCCGGGGTGGTGTGCATTGTAAGGGTTTCTAACAGGCCATTCACTAGTAGGAGTGAGAAAAACATCACGGGGTGGTGTGAATAGGAGGGCCTGAATCAGGATAGGCAGTGAGTGGCAACGTAGGATGGAGAAAAGCACCACGCTGTGGTCAGCATGGGGAGGTCAGGAAACATGCAGTGGCAATGTAGGATAGGGTTCTGAAAAACATTGCAGGGTGGTGCTCATTGTAAGGGTTTCTAAAAGACCTTTCACTAGTAGGGTTGAGAAAAACATCACGGGGCAGTGACAATCGGAGGGCCTGAATTAGGACAGGCAGTGAGTGTCAATGAAGAATGGAGAAAATCACCACGGAGTGGTCAATATGCGGAGGTCAGTTAACATGCAGGGGCAATGTAGGATAGGTTTCGGAAAAACATCGCGGGGTGGTGGGCATGGTAAGGTTTTGTAGCATGCCTTTCACTAGTAGGAGTGAGAAAAACATCACGGGGTGTTGTGAATCGCAGGGCATGATTCAGGATAGGCCGTAGGTGGCAATGTAGAATGGAGAAAAGCACCACGGCGTGGTCAGGATGGGAAGGTCAGAAAACATGCAGTGGCAATGCAGGATCGGTTTCTGAAAAACATCGCGTGGTTGGACGCATTGTAAGGGTATGTAACAGGCCATTCACTAGTAGGAGTGAGAAATACATCATTGTGTATTGTGAATCGGAGGGCCTGAATCAAGATGGACAATGAGTGGCAATGTAGGATGGAGAAAAGCACCACGGGTTCTTGAGCATGGGGAAGTCAGGAAACATGCAATGGCAATGTAGGATAGGTTTGTGAAAAACATCGCGGTGTGGTGCGCATTGTAAGGGTTTGTAGCATGCCATTCACTAGTAAGAGTGAGAAAAACATCACGCGGTGGTGTGAATCGGAGGGCCTGAATTAGGATAGGCAGTGAGTGGCAATGAAGAAGGGAGAAAAGCACCACGGGGTGGCCAACATGGGGAAGTCAGGAAACATACAGTGGCAATGTAGGATAGGTTTCTGTAAAACATCGTGGGATGGTGCCCATTGTAAGGATTTCTAACCAGCCATTCACAAGTAGGAGTGAAAAAAACATCACGGGGTGGTGTGAATCGAAGGGCCTGAATTAGGAAAAGCAGTGAGTGGCAATGTAGGATGGAGAAAAGCACTACGGGGTGGTCAGCATGGGGAGGTCAGGAAACATGCATTGGCAATGTAGGATAGGTTTCTGAAAAACATCGCCGGGTGGTGCGCATTGTAAGGGTTTCTAACAGGCCAATGACTAGTAGGAGTGAGAAAAACATCATGGGGTGGTGTGAATCGGAGGGCCTGAATTAGGATAGGCATTGAGTGGCAATGTAGGATAGAAAAAAGCAGCACAGCATGGTCAGCATGGGGAGCTCAGGAAACATGCAGTGGCAATGTAGGATACGTTTCTGAAAAAAACAGCGGAGTGGTGCGCATTGTAAGGCTTTCTAAAAGGCCATTCACTAGTAGGAGTCAGAAAAACATCACGGGGTGGTGTGAATCGGAGCGCCTGAATTAGTTTTGGCAGTGAGTTGCAACGTAAAATGGAGAAAAGCACCACGGTGTGGTCAGCATAGGAGGTCAGGAAACATGCAGTGGCAATGTAGGATAGGTTTCTGAAAAACATCGCGGGGTGGGGCGCATTGTAAGGGTTTCTAACAGGGCATTCCCTAGTAGGAGTGAGAAAAATATAATGGGCTGGTGTGAATCGGAGGGCCTGAATCAGGATAGGCAGTGAGTGGCAATGTAGGATGGAGAAGGGCACCACGGGGTGCTCAGGATGGGGAGGTCAGGAAACATGCAGTGGCAATGTAGGATAGGTTTCTGAAAAACATTGCGGGGTGGTGCTCATTGTAAGGGCTTCTAAAAGGCCTTTCACTAGTAGGATTGAGAAAAACTTCACGGATTGGTGTGAATCGGAGGGGCTGAATTAGGATAGGCATTGAGTGGCAATGAGGAATGGAGAAAAGCACCACGGGGTGGTCAATATGGGGAGGTCAGGAAACATGCAGTGGCAATATAGGATAGGTTTCTGAAAAACATCGCGGGGTGGTGCCCATTGTAAGGATTTCTAACAAGCCATTCACAAATAGGAGTGAAAAATACATCACGGGGTGGTGTGAATCAAAGGGCCTGAATTAGGATAGGATGTGAGAGGCAATGTAAGATGGAGAAAAGCACCACGGGATGGTCATCATGGGGAGGTCAGGAAACATGCAGTGGCAATGTAGGATAGGATTCCGAAAAACATCGCGGGTTGGTGCTCAGTGTAAGGGATTCTAAAAGGCCTTTCACTAGTCGGAGTGAGAAAAACATCACGGGGTTGTGTGAATCTTAGGGCCAGAATCAGGATAGGCCGTGAGTGGCAATGTAGGATGGAGAATAGCAACACGGGGTGGTCAGGATGGGGAGGTCAGGAAACATGCAGTGGCAATGTAGGATAGGTTTCTGAAAAAAATCGCGGGGAAGTGCGCATTTTAAGGGTATCTAACAGGCCATTCACTAGTAGGAGTGAGAAATACATCATGGTGTCGGGTGAATCGGAGGGCCTGAATCAAGATAGACAGTGAGTGGCAATGTACGATGGAGAAAAGCACCAAGGGGTGGTCAGAATGCGGAGGTCAGGACCCACGCATTGGCAATGTAGGATAGGTTTCTGAAAAACATCCCCGGGTGGTGTGCATTGTAAGGGTTTCTAACAGGCCATTCACTAGTAGGAGTGAGAAAAACATCACGGGGTGGTGTGAATAGGAGGGCCTGAATTAGAATAGGCAGTGAGTGGCAACGTAGGATGGAGAAAAGCACCACGCTGTGGTCAGCATGGGGAGGTCAGGAAACATGCATTGGCAATGTAGGATAGGTTTCTGAAAAACATCGCCGGGTGGTGCGCATTGTAAGGGATTCTAACAGGCCAATCACTAGTAGGAGTGAGAAAAACAACATGGGGTGGTGTGAATCAGATGGCCTGAATCAGGATAGGCAGTGAGTGGCAATGTAGGATGGAGAAGGGCACCACGGGGTGCTCAGGATGGGGAGGTCAGGAAACATGCAGTGGCAATGTAGGATAGGGTTCTGAAAAACATTGCAGGGTGGTGCTCATTGTAAGGGTTTCTAAAAGGCCTTTCACTAGTAGGGTTGAGAAAAACATCACGGGGTAGTGACAATCGGAGGGCCTGAATTAGGATAGGCAGTGAGTGTCAATGAAGAATGGAGAATATCACCACGGAGTGGTCAATATGCGGAGCTCAGGAAACATGCAGTGGCAATGTAGGATAGGTTTCGGAAAAACATCGCGGGGTGGTGGGCATGGTAAGGTTTTGTTGCATGCCTTTCACTAGTAGGAGTGAGAAAAACATCACGGGGTGTTGTGAATCGCAGGGCATGAGTCAGGATAGGCCGTAGGGGGCAATGTTGAAGGGAGAAAAGCACCACGGGGTGGTCAGGATGGGAAGGTCAGAAAACATGCAGTGGCAATGCAGGATCGGTTTCTGAAAAACATCGCGTGGTTGGACGCATTGTAAGGGTATGTAACAGGCCATTCACTAGTAGGAGTGAGAAATACATCATTGTGTATTGTGAATCGGAGGGCCTGAATCAAGATGGACAATGAGTGGCAATGTAGGATGGAGAAAAGCACCACGGGTTCTTGAGCATGGGGAAGTCAGGAAACATGCAATGGCAATGTAGGATAGGTTTGTGAAAAACATCGCGGTGTGGTGCGCATTGTAAGGGTTTGTAGCATGCCATTCACTAGTAAGAGTGAGAAAAACATCACGCGGTGGTGTGAATCGGAGGGCCTGAATTAGGATAGGCAGTGAGTGGCAATGAAGAAGGGAGAAAAGCACCACGGGGTGGCCAACATGGGGAAGTCAGGAAACATACAGTGGCAATGTAGGATAGGTTTCTGTAAAACATCGTGGGATGGTGCCCATTGTAAGGATTTCTAACCAGCCATTCACAAGTAGGAGTGAAAAAAACATCACGGGGTGGTGTGAATCGAAGGGCCTGAATTAGGAAAAGCAGTGAGTGGCAATGTAGGATGGAGAAAAGCACTACGGGTTGGTCAGCACGGGGATGTCAGGAAACATGCATTGGCAATGTAGGATAGGTTTCTGAAAAACATCGCCGGGTGGTGCGCATTGTAAGGGTTTCTAACAGGCCAATCACTAGTAGGAGTGAGAAAAACATCACGGGGTGGTGTGAATCAGAGGGCCTGAATTAGGATAGGCATTGAGTGGCAATGTAGGATAGAAAAAAGCAGCACAGCATGGTCAGCATGGGGAGCTCAGGAAACATGCAGTGGCAATGTAGGATACGTTTCTGAAAAAAACAGCGGAGTGGTGCGCATTGTAAGGCTTTCTAAAAGGCCATTCACTAGTAGGAGTCAGAAAAACATCACGGGGTGGTGTGAATCGGAGCGCCTGAATTAGTTTTGGCAGTGAGTTGCAACGTAAAATGGAGAAAAGCACCACGGTGTGGTCAGCATAGGAGGACAGGAAACATGCAGTGGCAATGTAGGATAGGTTTCTGAAAAACATCGCGGGGTGGGACGCATTGTAAGGGTTTCTAACAGGGCATTCCCTAGTAGGAGTGAGAAAAATATAATTGGCTGGTGTGAATCGGAGGGCCTGAATCAGGATAGGCAGTGAGTGGCAATGTAGGATGGAGAAGGGCACCACGGGGTGCTCAGGATGGGGAGGTCAGGAAACATGCAGTGGCAATGTAGGATAGGTTTCTGAAAAACATTGCGGGGTGGTGCTCATTGTAAGGGCTTCTAAAAGGCCTTTCACTAGTAGGATTGAGAAAAACTTCACGGATTGGTGTGAATCGGAGGGGCTGAATTAGGATAGGCATTGAGTGGCAATGAGGAATGGAGAAAAGCACCACGGGGTGGTCAATATGGGGAGGTCAGGAAACATGCAGTGGCAATATAGGATAGGTTTCTGAAAAACATCGCGGGGTGGTGCCCAATGTAAGGATTTCTAACAAGCCATTCACAAATAGGAGTGAAAAATACATCACGGGGTGGTGTGAATCAAAGGGCCTGAATTAGGATAGGATGTGAGTGGCAATGTAAGATGGAGAAAAGCACCACGGGATGGTCATCATGGGGAGGTCAGGAAACATGCAGTGGCAATGTAGGATAGGATTCCGAAAAACATCGCGGGTTGGTGCTCATTGTAAGGGATTCTAAAAGGCCTTTCACTAGTCGGAGTGAGAAAAACATCAAGGGGTTGTGTGAATCTTAGGGCCAGAATCAGGATAGGCCGTGAGTGGCAATGTAGGATGGAGAATAGCAACACGGGGTGGTCAGGATGGGGAGGTCAGGAAACATGCAGTGGCAATGTAGGATAGGTTTCTGAAAAAAATCGCGGGGAAGTGCGCATTTTAAGGGTATCTAACAGGCCATTCACTAGTAGGAGTGAGAAATACATCATGGTGTCGGGTGAATCGGAGGGCCTGAATCAAGATAGACAGTGAGTGGCAATGTACGATGGAGAAAAGCACCAAGGGGTGGTCAGAATGCGGAGGTCAGGACCCACGCATTGGCAATGTAGGATAGGTTTCTGAAAAACATCCCCGGGTGGTGTGCATTGTAAGGGTTTCTAACAGGCCATTCACTAGTAGGAGTGAGAAAAACATCACGGGGTGGTGTGAATAGGAGGGCCTGAATTAGGATAGGCAGTGAGTGGCAACGTAGGATGGAGAAAAGCACCACGCTGTGGTCAGCATGGGGAGGTCAGGAAACATGCATTGGCAATGTAGGATAGGTTTCTGAAAATCATCGCCGGGTGGTGCGCATTGTAAGGGATTCTAACAGGCCAATCACTAGTAGGAGTGAGAAAAACAACATTGGGTGGTGTGAATCGGAGGGCCTGAATCAGGATAGGCAGTGAGTGGCAATGTAGGATGGAGAAGGGCACCACGGGGTGCTCAGGATGGGGAGGTCAGGAAACATGCAGTGGCAATGTAGGATAGGGTTCTGAAAAACATTGCAGGGTGGTGCTCATTGTAAGGGTTTCTAAAAGGCCTTTCACTAGTAGGGTTGAGAAAAACATCACGGGGTAGTGACAATCGGAGGGCCTGAATTAGGATAGGCAGTGAGTGTCAATGAAGAATGGAGAAAATCACCACGGAGTGGTCAATATGCGGAGGTCAGGAAACATGCAGTGGCAATGTAGGATAGGTTTCGGAAAAACATCGCGGGGTGGTGGGCATGGTAAGGTTTTGTAGCATGCCTTTCACTAGTAGGAGTGAGAAAAACATCACGGGGTGTTGTGAATCGCAGGGCATGAGTCAGGATAGGCCGTAGGTGGCAATGTAGAAGGGAGAAAATCACCACGGGGTGGTCAGGATGGGAAGGTCAGAAAACATGCAGTGGCAATGCAGGATCGGTTTCTGAAAAACATCGCGTGGTTGGACGCATTGTAAGGGTATGTAACAGGCCATTCACTAGTAGGAGTGAGAAATACATCATTGTGTATTGTGAATCGGAGGGCCTGAATCAAGATGGACAATGAGTGGCAATGTAGGATGGAGAAAAGCACCACGGGTTCTTGAGCATGGGGAAGTCAGGAAACATGCAATGGCAATGTAGGATAGGTTTGTGAAAAACATCGCGGTGTGGTGCGCATTGTAAGGGTTTGTAGCATGCCATTCACTAGTAAGAGTGAGAAAAACATCACGCGGTGGTGTGAATCGGAGGGCCTGAATTAGGATAGGCAGTGAGTGGCAATGAAGAAGGGAGAAAAGCACCACGGGGTGGCCAACATGGGGAAGTCAGGAAACATACAGTGGCAATGTAGGATAGGTTTCTGTAAAACATCATGGGATGGTGCCCATTGTAAGGATTTCTAACCAGCCATTCACAAGTAGGAGTGAAAAAAACATCACGGGGTGGTGTGAATCGAAGGGCCTGAATTAGGAAAAGCAGTGAGTGGCAATGTAGGATGGAGAAAAGCACTACGGGTTGGTCAGCACGGGGATGTCAGGAAACATGCATTGGCAATGTAGGATAGGTTTCTGAAAAACATCGCCGGGTGGTGCGCATTGTAAGGGTTTCTAACAGGCCAATCACTAGTAGGAGTGAGAAAAACATCACGGGGTGGTGTGAATCGGAGGGCCTGAATTAGGATAGGCATTGAGTGGCAATGTAGGATAGAAAAAAGCAGCACAGCATGGTCAGCATGGGGAGCTCAGGAAACATGCAGTGGCAATGTAGGATACGTTTCTGAAAAAAACAGCGGAGTGGTGCGCATTGTAAGGCTTTCTAAAAGGCCATTCACTAGTAGGAGTCAGAAAAACATCACGGGGTGGTGTGAATCGGAGCGCCTGAATTAGTTTTGGCAGTGAGTTGCAACGTAAAATGGAGAAAAGCACCACGGTGTGGTCAGCATAGGAGGACAGGAATCATGCAGTGGCAATGTAGGATAGGTTTCTGAAAAACATCGCGGGGTGGGGCGCATTGTAAGGGTTTCTAACAGGGCATTCCCTAGTAGGAGTGAGAAAAATATAATTGGCTGGTGTGAATCGGAGGGCCTGAATCAGGATAGGCAGTGAGTGGCAATGTAGGATGGAGAAGGGCACCACGGGGTGCTCAGGATGGGGAGGTCAGGAAACATGCAGTGGCAATGTAGGATAGGTTTCTGAAAAACATTGCGGGGTGGTGCTCATTGTAAGGGCTTCTAAAAGGCCTTTCACTAGTAGGATTGAGAAAAACTTCACGGATTGGTGTGAATCGGAGGGGCTGAATTAGGATAGGCATTGAGTGGCAATGAGGAATGGAGAAAAGCACCACGGGGTGGTCAATATGGGGAGGTCAGGAAACATGCAGTGGCAATATAGGATAGGTTTCTGAAAAACATCGCGGGGTGGTGCCCAATGTAAGGATTTCTAACAAGCCATTCACAAATAGGAGTGAAAAATACATCACGGGGTGGTGTGAATTAAAGGGCCTGAATTAGGATAGGATGTGAGTGGCAATGTAAGATGGAGAAAAGCACCACGGGATGGTCATCATGGGGAGGTCAGGAAACATGCAGTGGCAATGTAGGATAGGATTCCGAAAAACATCGCGGGTTGGTGCTCATTGTAAGGGATTCTAAAAGGCCTTTCACTAGTCGGAGTGAGAAAAACATCAAGGGGTTGTGTGAATCTTAGGGCCAGAATCAGGATAGGCCGTGAGTGGCAATGTAGGATGGAGAATAGCAACACGGGGTGGTCAGGATGGGGAGGTCAGGAAACATGCAGTGGCAATGTAGGATAGGTTTCTGAAAAAAATCGTGGGGAAGTGCGCATTTTAAGGGTATCTAACAGGCCATTCACTAGTAGGAGTGAGAAATACATCATGGTGTCGGGTGAATCGGAGGGCCTGAATCAAGATAGACAGTGAGTGGCAATGTACGATGGAGAAAAGCACCAAGGGGTGGTCAGAATGCGGAGGTCAGGACCCACGCATTGGCAATGTAGGATAGGTTTCTGAAAAACATCCCCGGGTGGTGTGCATTGTAAGGGTTTCTAACAGGCCATTCACTAGTAGGAGTGAGAAAAACATCACGGGGTGGTGTGAATAGGAGGGCCTGAATTAGGATAGGCAGTGAGTGGCAACGTAGGATGGAGAAGGGCACCACGGGGTGCTCAGGATGGGGAGGTCAGGAAACATGCAGTGGCAATGTAGGATAGGGTTCTGAAAAACATTGCAGGGTGGTGCTCATTGTAAGGGTTTCTAAAAGGCCTTTCACTAGTAGGGTTGAGAAAAACATCACGGGGTAGTGACAATCGGAGGGCCTGAATTAGGATAGGCAGTGAGTGTCAACGAAGAATGGAGAAAATCACCACGGAGTGGTCAATATGCGGAGGTCAGGAAACATGCAGTGGCAATGTAGGATAGGTTTGTGAAAAACATCGCGGTGTGGTGCGCATTGTAAGGGTTTGTAGCATGCCATTCACTAGTAAGAGTGAGAAAAACATCACGCGGTGGTTTGAATCGGAGGGCCTGAATTAGGATAGGCAGTGAGTGGCAATGAAGAAGGGAGAAAAGCACCACGGGGTGGCCAACATGGGGAAGTCAGGAAACATACAGTGGCAATGTAGGATAGGTTTCTGTAAAACATCGTGGGATGGTGCCCATTGTAAGGATTTCTAACCAGCCATTCACAAGTAGGAGTGAAAAAAACATCACGGGGTGGTGTGAATCGAAGGGCCTGAATTAGGAAAAGCAGTGAGTGGCAATGTAGGATGGAGAAAAGCACTACGGGGTGGTCAGCACGGGGAGGTCAGGAAACATGCATTGGCAATGTAGGATAGGTTTCTGAAAAACATCGCCGGGTGGTGCGCATTGTAAGGGTTTCTAACAGGCCAATCAGTAGTAGGAGTGAGAAAAACATCACGGGGTGGTGTGAATCGGAGGGCCTGAATTAGGATAGGCATTGAGTGGCAATGTAGGATAGAAAAAAGCAGCACAGCATGGTCAGCATGGGGAGCTCAGGAAACATGCAGTGGCAATGTAGGATACGTTTCTGAAAAAAAGAGCGGAGTGGTGCGCATTGTAAGGCTTTCTAAAAGGCCATTCACTAGTAGGAGTCAGAAAAACATCACGGGGTGGTGTGAATCGGAGCGCCTGAATTAGTTTTGGCAGTGAGTTGCAACGTAAAATGGAGAAAAGCACCACGGTGTGGTCAGCATAGGAGGTCAGGAAACATGCAGTGGCAATGTAGGATAGGTTTCTGAAAAACATCGCGGGGTGGGGCGCATTGTAAGGGTTTCTAACAGGGCATTCCCTAGTAGGAGTGAGAAAAATATAATGGGCTGGTGTGAATCGGAGGGCCTGAATCAGGATAGGCAGTGAGTGGCAATGTAGGATGGAGAAGGGCACCACGGGGTGCTCAGGATGGGGAGGTCAGGAAACATGCAGTGGCAATGTAGGATAGGTTTCTGAAAAACATTGCGGGGTGGTGCTCATTGTAAGGGCTTCTAAAAGGCCTTTCACTAGTAGGATTGAGAAAAACTTCACGGATTGGTGTGAATCGGAGGGGCTGAATTAGGATAGGCATTGAGTGGCAATGAGGAATGGAGAAAAGCACCACGGGGTGGTCAATATGGGGAGGTCAGGAAACATGCAGTGGCAATATAGGATAGGTTTCTGAAAAACATCGCGGGGTGGTGCCCATTGTAAGGATTTCTAACAAGCCATTCACAAATAGGAGTGAAAAATACATCACGGGGTGGTGTGAATCAAAGGGCCTGAATTAGGATAGGATGTGAGTGGCAATGTAAGATGGAGAAAAGCACCACGGGATGGTCATCATGGGGAGGTCAGGAAACATGCAGTGGCAATGTAGGATAGGATTCTGAAAAACATCGCGGGTTGGTGCTCAGTGTAAGGGATTCTAAAAGGCCTTTCACTAGTCGGAGTGAGAAAAACATCACGGGGTTGTGTGAATCTTAGGGCCAGAATCAGGATAGGCCGTGAGTGGCAATGTAGGATGGAGAATAGCACCACGGGGTGGTCAGGATGGGGAGGTCAGGAAACATGCAGTGGCAATGTAGGATAGGTTTCTGAAAAAAATCGCGGGGAAGTGCGCATTGTAAGGGTATCTAACAGGCCATTCACTAGTAGGAGTGAGAAATACATCATGGTGTCGGGTGAATCGGAGGGCCTGAATCAATATAGACAGTGAGTGGCAATGTACGATGGAGAAAAGCACCAAGGGGTGGTCAGAATGCGGAGGTCAGGACCCACGCATTGGCAATGTAGGATAGGTTTCTGAAAAACATCCCCGGGTGGTGTGCATTGTAAGGGTTTCTAACAGGCCATTCACTAGTAGGAGTGAGAAAAACATCACGGGGTGGTGTGAATAGGAGGGCCTGAATTAGGATAGGCAGTGAGTGGCAACGTAGGATGGAGAAAAGCACCACGCTGTGGTCAGCATGGGGAGGTCAGGAAACATGCATTGGCAATGTAGGATAGGTTTCTGAAAAACATCGCCGGGTGGTGCACATTGTAAGGGATTCTAACAGGCCAATCACTAGTAGGAGTGAGAAAAACAACATGGGGTGGTGTGAATCAGAGGGCCTGAATCAGGATAGGCAGTGAGTGGCAATGTAGGATGGAGAAGGGCACCACGGGGTGCTCAGGATGGGGAGGTCAGGAAACATGCAGTGGCAATGTAGGATAGGGTTCTGAAAAACATTGCAGGGTGGTGCTCATTGTAAGGGTTTCTAAAAGACCTTTCACTAGTAGGGTTGAGAAAAACATCACGGGGCAGTGACAATCGGAGGGCCTGAATTAGGACAGGCAGTGAGTGTCAATGAAGAATGGAGAAAATCACCACGGAGTGGTCAATATGCGGAGGTCAGGAAACATGCAGGGGCAATGTAGGATAGGTTTCGGAAAAACATCGCGGGGTGGTGGGCATGGTAAGGTTTTGTAGCATGCCTTTCACTAGTAGGAGTGAGAAAAACATCACGGGGTGTTGTGAATCGCAGGGCATGATTCAGGATAGGCCGTAGGTGGCAATGTAGAATGGAGAAAAGCACCACGGGGTGGTCAGGATGGGAAGGTCAGAAAACATGCAGTGGCAATGCAGGATCGGTTTCTGAAAAACATCGCGTGGTTGGACGCATTGTAAGGGTATGTAACAGGCCATTCACTAGTAGGAGTGAGAAATACATCATTGTGTATTGTGAATCGGAGGGCCTGAATCAAGATGGACAATGAGTGGCAATGTAGGATGGAGAAAAGCACCACGGGTTCTTGAGCATGGGGAAGTCAGGAAACATGCAATGGCAATGTAGGATAGGTTTGTGAAAAACATCGCGGTGTGGTGCGCATTGTAAGGTTTTGTAGCATGCCATTCACTAGTAAGAGTGAGAAAAACATCACGCGGTGGTGTGAATCGGAGGGCCTGAATTAGGATAGGCAGTGAGTGGCAATGAAGAAGGGAGAAAAGCACCACGGGGTGGCCAACATGGGGAAGTCAGGAAACATACAGTGGCAATGTAGGATAGGTTTCTGTAAAACATCGTGGGATGGTGCCCATTGTAAGTATTTCTAACCAGCCATTCACAAGTAGGAGTGAAAAAAACATCACGGGGTGGTGTGAATCGAAGGGCCTGAATTAGGAAAAGCAGTGAGTGGCAATGTAGGATGGAGAAAAGCACTACGGGGTGGTCAGCATGGGGAGGTCAGGAAACATGCATTGGCAATGTAGGATAGGTTTCTGAAAAACATCGCCGGGTGGTGCGCATTGTAAGGGTTTCTAACAGGCCAATCACTAGTAGGAGTGAGAAAAACATCATGGGGTGGTGTGAATCGGAGGGCTTGAATTAGGATAGGCATTGAGTGGCAATGTAGGATAGAAAAAAGCAGCACAGCATGGTCAGCATGGGGAGCTCAGGAAACATGCAGTGGCAATGTAGGATACGTTTCTGAAAAAAACAGCGGAGTGGTGCGCATTGTAAGGCTTTCTAAAAGGCCATTCACTAGTAGGAGTCAGAAAAACATCACGGGGTGGTGTGAATCGGAGAGCCTGAATTAGTTTTGGCAGTGAGTTGCAACGTAAAATGGAGAAAAGCACCACGGTGTGGTCAGCATAGGAGGTCAGGAAACATGCAGTGGCAATGTAGGATAGGTTTCTGAAAAACATCGCGGGGTGGGGCGCATTGTAAGGGTTTCTAACAGGGCATTCCCTAGTAGGAGTGAGAAAAATATAATGGGCTGGTGTGAATCGGAGGGCCTGAATCAGGATAGGCAGTGAGTGGCAATGTAGGATGGAGAAGGGCACCACGGGGTGCTCAGGATGGGGAGGTCAGGAAACATGCAGTGGCAATGTAGGATAGGTTTCTGAAAAACATTGCGGGGTGGTGCTCATTGTAAGGGCTTCTAAAAGGCCTTTCACTAGTAGGATTGAGAAAAACTTCACGGATTGGTGTGAATCGGAGGGGCTGAATTAGGATAGGCATTGAGTGGCAATGAGGAATGGAGAAAAGCACCACGGGGTGGTCAATATGGGGAGGTCAGGAAACATGCAGTGGCAATATAGGATAGGTTTCTGAAAAACATCGCGGGGTGGTGCCCATTGTAAGGATTTCTAACAAGCCATTCACAAATAGGAGTGAAAAATACATCACGGGGTGGTGTGAATCAAAGGGCCTGAATTAGGATAGGATGTGAGAGGCAATGTAAGATGGAGAAAAGCACCACGGGATGGTCATCATGGGGAGGTCAGGAAACATGCAGTGGCAATGTAGGATAGGATTCCGAAAAACATCGCGGGTTGGTGCTCAGTGTAAGGGATTCTAAAAGGCCTTTCACTAGTCGGAGTGAGAAAAACATCACGGGGTTGTGTGAATCTTAGGGCCAGAATCAGGATAGGCCGTGAGTGGCAATGTAGGATGGAGAATAGCAACACGGGGTGGTCAGGATGGGGAGGTCAGGAAACATGCAGTGGCAATGTAGGATAGGTTTCTGAAAAAAATCGCGGGGAAGTGCGCATTTTAAGGGTATCTAACAGGCCATTCACTAGTAGGAGTGAGAAATACATCATGGTGTCGGGTGAATCGGAGGGCCTGAATCAAGATAGACAGTGAGTGGCAATGTACGATGGAGAAAAGCACCAAGGGGTGGTCAGAATGCGGAGGTCAGGACCCACGCATTGGCAATGTAGGATAGGTTTCTGAAAAACATCCCAGGGTGGTGTGCATTGTAAGGGTTTCTAACAGGCCATTCACTAGTAGGAGTGAGAAAAACATCACGGGGTGGTGTGAATAGGAGGGCCTGAATTAGAATAGGCAGTGAGTGGCAACGTAGGATGGAGAAAAGCACCACGCTGTGGTCAGCATGGGGAGGTCAGGAAACATGCATTGGCAATGTAGGATAGGTTTCTGAAAAACATCGCCGGGTGGTGCGCATTGTAAGGGATTCTAACAGGCCAATCACTAGTAGGAGTGAGAAAAACAACATGGGGTGGTGTGAATCAGAGGGCCTGAATCAGGATAGGCAGTGAGTGGCAATGTAGGATGGAGAAGGGCACCACGGGGTGCTCAGGATGGGGAGGTCAGGAAACATGCAGTGGCAATGTAGGATAGGGTTCTGAAAAACATTGCAGGGTGGTGCTCATTGTAAGGGTTTCTAAAAGGCCTTTCACTAGTAGGGTTGAGAAAAACATCACGGGGTAGTGACAATCGGAGGGCCTGAATTAGGATAGGCAGTGAGTGTCAATGAAGAATGGAGAATATCACCACGGAGTGGTCAATATGCGGAGGTCAGGAAACATGCAGTGGCAATGTAGGATAGGTTTCGGAAAAACATCGCGGGGTGGTGGGCATGGTAAGGTTTTGTTGCATGCCTTTCACTAGTAGGAGTGAGAAAAACATCACGGGGTGTTGTGAATCGCAGGGCATGAGTCAGGATAGGCCGTAGGGGGCAATGTTGAAGGGAGAAAAGCACCACGGGGTGGTCAGGATGGGAAGGTCAGAAAACATGCAGTGGCAATGCAGGATCGGTTTCTGAAAAACATCGCGTGGTTGAACGCATTGTAAGGGTATGTAACAGGCCATTCACTAGTAGGAGTGAGAAATACATCATTGTGTATTGTGAATCGGAGGGCCTGAATCAAGATGGACAATGAGTGGCAATGTAGGATGGAGAAAAGCACCACGGGTTCTTGAGCATGGGGAAGTCAGGAAACATGCAATGGCAATGTAGGATAGGTTTGTGAAAAACATCGCGGTGTGGTGCGCATTGTAAGGGTTTGTAGCATGCCATTCACTAGTAAGAGTGAGAAAAACATCACGCGGTGGTGTGAATCGGAGGGCCTGAATTAGGATAGGCAGTGAGTGGCAATGAAGAAGGGAGAAAAGCACCACGGGGTGGCCAACATGGGGAAGTCAGGAAACATACAGTGGCAATGTAGGATAGGTTTCTGTAAAACATCGTGGGATGGTGCCCATTGTAAGGATTTCTAACCAGCCATTCACAAGTAGGAGTGAAAAAAACATCACGGGGTGGTGTGAATCGAAGGGCCTGAATTAGGAAAAGCAGTGAGTGGCAATGTAGGATGGAGAAAAGCACTACGGGGTGGTCAGCATGGGGAGGTCAGGAAACATGCATTGGCAATGTAGGATAGGTTTCTGAAAAACATCGCCGGGTGGTGCGCATTGTAAGGGTTTCTAACAGGCCAATCACTAGTAGGAGTGAGAAAAACATCATGGGGTGGTGTGAATCGGAGGGCTTGAATTAGGATAGGCATTGAGTGGCAATGTAGGATAGAAAAAAGCAGCACAGCATGGTCAGCATGGGGAGCTCAGGAAACATGCAGTGGCAATGTAGGATACGTTTCTGAAAAAAACAGCGGAGTGGTGCGCATTGTAAGGCTTTCTAAAAGGCCATTCACTAGTAGGAGTCAGAAAAACATCACGGGGTGGTGTGAATCGGAGAGCCTGAATTAGTTTTGGCAGTGAGTTGCAACGTAAAATGGAGAAAAGCACCACGGTGTGGTCAGCATAGGAGGTCAGGAAACATGCAGTGGCAATGTAGGATAGGTTTCTGAAAAACATCGCGGGGTGGGGCGCATTGTAAGGGTTTCTAACAGGGCATTCCCTAGTAGGAGTGAGAAAAATATAATGGGCTGGTGTGAATCGGAGGGCCTGAATCAGGATAGGCAGTGAGTGGCAATGTAGGATGGAGAAGGGCACCACGGGGTGCTCAGGATGGGGAGGTCAGGAAACATGCAGTGGCAATGTAGGATAGGTTTCTGAAAAACATTGCGGGGTGGTGCTCATTGTAAGGGCTTCTAAAAGGCCTTTCACTAGTAGGATTGAGAAAAACTTCACGGATTGGTGTGAATCGGAGGGGCTGAATTAGGATAGGCATTGAGTGGCAATGAGGAATGGAGAAAAGCACCACGGGGTGGTCAATATGGGGAGGTCAGGAAACATGCAGTGGCAATATAGGATAGGTTTCTGAAAAACATCGCGGGGTGGTGCCCATTGTAAGGATTTCTAACAAGCCATTCACAAATAGGAGTGAAAAATACATCACGGGGTGGTGTGAATCAAAGGGCCTGAATTAGGATAGGATGTGAGAGGCAATGTAAGATGGAGAAAAGCAACACGGGATGGTCATCATGGGGAGGTCAGGAAACATGCAGTGGCAATGTAGGATAGGATTCCGAAAAACATCGCGGGTTGGTGCTCAGTGTAAGGGATTCTAAAAGGCCTTTCACTAGTCGGAGTGAGAAAAACATCACGGGGTTGTGTGAATCTTAGGGCCAGAATCAGGATAGGCCGTGAGTGGCAATGTAGGATGGAGAATAGCAACACGGGGTGGTCAGGATGGGGAGGTCAGGAAACATGCAGTGGCAATGTAGGATAGGTTTCTGAAAAAAATCGCGGGGAAGTGCGCATTTTAAGGGTATCTAACAGGCCATTCACTAGTAGGAGTGAGAAATACATCATGGTGTCGGGTGAATCGGAGGGCCTGAATCAAGATAGACAGTGAGTGGCAATGTACGATGGAGAAAAGCACCAAGGGGTGGTCAGAATGCGGAGGTCAGGACCCACGCATTGGCAATGTAGGATAGGTTTCTGAAAAACATCCCCGGGTGGTGTGCATTGTAAGGGTTTCTAACAGGCCATTCACTAGTAGGAGTGAGAAAAACATCACGGGGTGGTGTGAATAGGAGGGCCTGAATTAGGATAGGCAGTGAGTGGCAACGTAGGATGGAGAAAAGCACCACACTGTGGTCAGCATGGGGAGGTCAGGAAACATGCATTGGCAATGTAGGATAGGTTTCTGAAAAACATCGCCGGGTGGTGCGCATTGTAAGGGATTCTAACAGGCCAATCACTAGTAGGAGTGAGAAAAACAACATGGGGTGGTGTGAATCAGAGGGCCTGAATCAGGATAGGCAGTGAGTGGCAATGTAGGATGGAGAAGGGCACCACGGGGTGCTCAGGATGGGGAGGTCAGGAAACATGCAGTGGCAATGTAGGATAGGGTTCTGAAAAACATTGCAGGGTGGTGCTCATTGTAAGGGTTTCTAAAAGGCCTTTCACTAGTAGGGTTGAGAAAAACATCACGGGGTAGTGACAATCGGAGGGCCTGAATTAGGATAGGCAGTGAGTGTCAATGAAGAATGGAGAATATCACCACGGAGTGGTCAATATGCGGAGGTCAGGAAACATGCAGTGGCAAAGTAGGATAGGTTTCGGAAAAACATCCCGGGGTGGTGGGCATGGTAAGGTTTTGTTGCATGCCTTTCACTAGTAGGAGTGAGAAAAACATCACGGGGTGTTGTGAATCGCAGGGCATGAGTCAGGATAGGCCGTAGGGGGCAATGTTGAAGGGAGAAAAGCCCCACGGGGTGGTCAGGATGGGAAGGTCAGAAAACATGCAGTGGCAATGCAGGATCGGTTTCTGAAAAACATCGCGTGGTTGGACGCATTGTAAGGGTATGTAACAGGCCATTCACTAGTAGGAGTGAGAAATACATCATTGTGTATTGTGAATCGGAGGGCCTGAATCAAGATGGACAATGAGTGGCAATGTAGGATGGAGAAAAGCACCACGGGTTCTTGAGCATGGGGAAGTCAGGAAACATGCAATGGCAATGTAGGATAGGTTTGTGAAAAACATCGCGGTGTGGTGCGCATTGTAAGGGTTTGTAGCATGCCATTCACTAGTAAGAGTGAGAAAAACATCACGTGGTGGTGTGAATCGGAGGGCCTGAATTAGGATAGGCAGTGAGTGGCAATGAAGAAGGGAGAAAAGCACCACGGGGTGGCCAACATGGGGAAGTCAGGAAACATACAGTGGCAATGTAGGATAGGTTTCTGTAAAACATCGTGGGATGGTGCCCATTGTAAGGATTTCTAACCAGCCATTCACAAGTAGGAGTGAAAAAAACATCACGGGGTGGTGTGAATCGAAGGGCCTGAATTAGGAAAAGCAGTGAGTGGCAATGTAGGATGGAGAAAAGCACTACGGGGTGGTCAGCATGGGGAGGTCAGGAAACATGCATTGGCAATGTAGGATAGGTTTCTGAAAAACATCGCCGGGTGGTGCGCATTGTAAGGGTTTCTAACAGGCCAATCACTAGTAGGAGTGAGAAAAACATCATGGGGTGGTGTGAATCGGAGGGCTTGAATTAGGATAGGCATTGAGTGGCAATGTAGGATAGAAAAAAGCAGCACAGCATGGTCAGCATGGGGAGCTCAGGAAACATGCAGTGGCAATGTAGGATACGTTTCTGAAAAAAACAGCGGAGTGGTGCGCATTGTAAGGCTTTCTAAAAGGCCATTCACTAGTAGGAGTCAGAAAAACATCACGGGGTGGTGTGAATCGGAGAGCCTGAATTAGTTTTGGCAGTGAGTTGCAACGTAAAATGGAGAAAAGCACCACGGTGTGGTCAGCATAGGAGGTCAGGAAACATGCAGTGGCAATGTAGGATAGGTTTCTGAAAAACATCGCGGGGTGGGGCGCATTGTAAGGGTTTCTAACAGGGCATTCCCTAGTAGGAGTGAGAAAAATATAATGGGCTGGTGTGAATCGGAGGGCCTGAATCAGGATAGGCAGTGAGTGGCAATGTAGGATGGAGAAGGGCACCACGGGGTGCTCAGGATGGGGAGGTCAGGAAACATGCAGTGGCAATGTAGGATAGGTTTCTGAAAAACATTGCGGGGTGGTGCTCATTGTAAGGGCTTCTAAAAGGCCTTTCACTAGTAGGATTGAGAAAAACTTCACGGATTGGTGTGAATCGGAGGGGCTGAATTAGGATAGGCATTGAGTGGCAATGAGGAATGGAGAAAAGCACCACGGGGTGGTCAATATGGGGAGGTCAGGAAACATGCAGTGGCAATATAGGATAGGTTTCTGAAAAACATCGCGGGGTGGTGCCCATTGTAAGGATTTCTAACAAGCCATTCACAAATAGGAGTGAAAAATACATCACGGGGTGGTGTGAATCAAAGGGCCTGAATTAGGATAGGATGTGAGAGGCAATGTAAGATGGAGAAAAGCACCACGGGATGGTCATCATGGGGAGGTCAGGAAACATGCAGTGGCAATGTAGGATAGGATTCCGAAAAACATCGCGGGTTGGTGCTCAGTGTAAGGGATTCTAAAAGGCCTTTCACTAGTCGGAGTGAGAAAAACATCACGGGGTTGTGTGAATCTTAGGGCCAGAATCAGGATAGGCCGTGAGTGGCAATGTAGGATGGAGAATAGCAACACGGGGTGGTCAGGATGGGGAGGTCAGGAAACATGCAGTGGCAATGTAGGATAGGTTTCTGAAAAAAATCGCGGGGAAGTGCGCATTTTAAGGGTATCTAACAGGCCATTCACTAGTAGGAGTGAGAAATACATCATGGTGTCGGGTGAATCGGAGGGCCTGAATCAAGATAGACAGTGAGTGGCAATGTACGATGGAGAAAAGCACCAAGGGGTGGTCAGAATGCGGAGGTCAGGACCCACGCATTGGCAATGTAGGATAGGTTTCTGAAAAACATCCCAGGGTGGTGTGCATTGTAAGGGTTTCTAACAGGCCATTCACTAGTAGGAGTGAGAAAAACATCACGGGGTGGTGTGAATAGGAGGGCCTGAATTAGAATAGGCAGTGAGTGGCAACGTAGGATGGAGAAAAGCACCACGCTGTGGTCAGCATGGGGAGGTCAGGAAACATGCATTGGCAATGTAGGATAGGTTTCTGAAAAACATCGCCGGGTGGTGCGCATTGTAAGGGATTCTAACAGGCCAATCACTAGTAGGAGTGAGAAAAACAACATGGGGTGGTGTGAATCAGAGGGCCTGAATCAGGATAGGCAGTGAGTGGCAATGTAGGATGGAGAAGGGCACCACGGGGTGCTCAGGATGGGGAGGTCAGGAAACATGCAGTGGCAATGTAGGATAGGGTTCTGAAAAACATTGCAGGGTGGTGCTCATTGTAAGGGTTTCTAAAAGGCCTTTCACTAGTAGGGTTGAGAAAAACATCACGGGGTAGTGACAATCGGAGGGCCTGAATTAGGATAGGCAGTGAGTGTCAATGAAGAATGGAGAATATCACCACGGAGTGGTCAATATGCGGAGGTCAGGAAACATGCAGTGGCAATGTAGGATAGGTTTCGGAAAAACATCGCGGGGTGGTGGGCATGGTAAGGTTTTGTTGCATGCCTTTCACTAGTAGGAGTGAGAAAAACATCACGGGGTGTTGTGAATCGCAGGGCATGAGTCAGGATAGGCCGTAGGGGGCAATGTTGAAGGGAGAAAAGCACCACGGGGTGGTCAGGATGGGAAGGTCAGAAAACATGCAGTGGCAATGCAGGATCGGTTTCTGAAAAACATCGCGTGGTTGAACGCATTGTAAGGGTATGTAACAGGCCATTCACTAGTAGGAGTGAGAAATACATCATTGTGTATTGTGAATCGGAGGGCCTGAATCAAGATGGACAATGAGTGGCAATGTAGGATGGAGAAAAGCACCACGGGTTCTTGAGCATGGGGAAGTCAGGAAACATGCAATGGCAATGTAGGATAGGTTTGTGAAAAACATCGCGGTGTGGTGCGCATTGTAAGGGTTTGTAGCATGCCATTCACTAGTAAGAGTGAGAAAAACATCACGCGGTGGTGTGAATCGGAGGGCCTGAATTAGGATAGGCAGTGAGTGGCAATGAAGAAGGGAGAAAAGCACCACGGGGTGGCCAACATGGGGAAGTCAGGAAACATACAGTGGCAATGTAGGATAGGTTTCTGTAAAACATCGTGGGATGGTGCCCATTGTAAGGATTTCTAACCAGCCATTCACAAGTAGGAGTGAAAAAAACATCACGGGGTGGTGTGAATCGAAGGGCCTGAATTAGGAAAAGCAGTGAGTGGCAATGTAGGATGGAGAAAAGCACTACGGGGTGGTCAGCATGGGGAGGTCAGGAAACATGCATTGGCAATGTAGGATAGGTTTCTGAAAAACATCGCCGGGTGGTGCGCATTGTAAGGGTTTCTAACAGGCCAATCACTAGTAGGAGTGAGAAAAACATCATGGGGTGGTGTGAATCGGAGGGCTTGAATTAGGATAGGCATTGAGTGGCAATGTAGGATAGAAAAAAGCAGCACAGCATGGTCAGCATGGGGAGCTCAGGAAACATGCAGTGGCAATGTAGGATACGTTTCTGAAAAAAACAGCGGAGTGGTGCGCATTGTAAGGCTTTCTAAAAGGCCATTCACTAGTAGGAGTCAGAAAAACATCACGGGGTGGTGTGAATCGGAGAGCCTGAATTAGTTTTGGCAGTGAGTTGCAACGTAAAATGGAGAAAAGCACCACGGTGTGGTCAGCATAGGAGGTCAGGAAACATGCAGTGGCAATGTAGGATAGGTTTCTGAAAAACATCGCGGGGTGGGGCGCATTGTAAGGGTTTCTAACAGGGCATTCCCTAGTAGGAGTGAGAAAAATATAATGGGCTGGTGTGAATCGGAGGGCCTGAATCAGGATAGGCAGTGAGTGGCAATGTAGGATGGAGAAGGGCACCACGGGGTGCTCAGGATGGGGAGGTCAGGAAACATGCAGTGGCAATGTAGGATAGGTTTCTGAAAAACATTGCGGGGTGGTGCTCATTGTAAGGGCTTCTAAAAGGCCTTTCACTAGTAGGATTGAGAAAAACTTCACGGATTGGTGTGAATCGGAGGGGCTGAATTAGGATAGGCATGGAGTGGCAATGAGGAATGGAGAAAAGCACCACGGGGTGGTCAATATGGGGAGGTCAGGAAACATGCAGTGGCAATATAGGATAGGTTTGTGAAAAACATCGCGGGGTGGTGCCCATTGTAAGGATTTCTAACAAGCCATTCACAAATAGGAGTGAAAAATACATCACGGGGTGGTGTGAATCAAAGGGCCTGAATTAGGATAGGATGTGAGAGGCAATGTAAGATGGAGAAAAGCAACACGGGATGGTCATCATGGGGAGGTCAGGAAACATGCAGTGGCAATGTAGGATAGGATTCCGAAAAACATCGCGGGTTGGTGCTCAGTGTAAGGGATTCTAAAAGGCCTTTCACTAGTCGGAGTGAGAAAAACATCACGGGGTTGTGTGAATCTTAGGGCCAGAATCAGGATAGGCCGTGAGTGGCAATGTAGGATGGAGAATAGCAACACGGGGTGGTCAGGATGGGGAGGTCAGGAAACATGCAGTGGCAATGTAGGATAGGTTTCTGAAAAAAATCGCGGGGAAGTGCGCATTTTAAGGGTATCTAACAGGCCATTCACTAGTAGGAGTGAGAAATACATCATGGTGTCGGGTGAATCGGAGGGCCTGAATCAAGATAGACAGTGAGTGGCAATGTACGATGGAGAAAAGCACCAAGGGGTGGTCAGAATGCGGAGGTCAGGACCCACGCATTGGCAATGTAGGATAGGTTTCTGAAAAACATCCCCGGGTGGTGTGCATTGTAAGGGTTTCTAACAGGCCATTCACTAGTAGGAGTGAGAAAAACATCACGGGGTGGTGTGAATAGGAGGGCCTGAATTAGGATAGGCAGTGAGTGGCAACGTAGGATGGAGAAAAGCACCACACTGTGGTCAGCATGGGGAGGTCAGGAAACATGCATTGGCAATGTAGGATAGGTTTCTGAAAAACATCGCCGGGTGGTGCGCATTGTAAGGGATTCTAACAGGCCAATCACTAGTAGGAGTGAGAAAAACAACATGGGGTGGTGTGAATCAGAGGGCCTGAATCAGGATAGGCAGTGAGTGGCAATGTAGGATGGAGAAGGGCACCACGGGGTGCTCAGGATGGGGAGGTCAGGAAACATGCAGTGGCAATGTAGGATAGGGTTCTGAAAAACATTGCAGGGTGGTGCTCATTGTAAGGGTTTCTAAAAGGCCTTTCACTAGTAGGGTTGAGAAAAACATCACGGGGTAGTGACAATCGGAGGGCCTGAATTAGGATAGGCAGTGAGTGTCAATGAAGAATGGAGAATATCACCACGGAGTGGTCAATATGCGGAGGTCAGGAAACATGCAGTGGCAAAGTAGGATAGGTTTCGGAAAAACATCCCGGGGTGGTGGGCATGGTAAGGTTTTGTTGCATGCCTTTCACTAGTAGGAGTGAGAAAAACATCACGGGGTGTTGTGAATCGCAGGGCATGAGTCAGGATAGGCCGTAGGGGGCAATGTTGAAGGGAGAAAAGCCCCACGGGGTGGTCAGGATGGGAAGGTCAGAAAACATGCAGTGGCAATGCAGGATCGGTTTCTGAAAAACATCGCGTGGTTGGACGCATTGTAAGGGTATGTAACAGGCCATTCACTAGTAGGAGTGAGAAATACATCATTGTGTATTGTGAATCGGAGGGCCTGAATCAAGATGGACAATGAGTGGCAATGTAGGATGGAGAAAAGCACCACGGGTTCTTGAGCATGGGGAAGTCAGGAAACATGCAATGGCAATGTAGGATAGGTTTGTGAAAAACATCGCGGTGTGGTGCGCATTGTAAGGGTTTGTAGCATGCCATTCACTAGTAAGAGTGAGAAAAACATCACGTGGTGGTGTGAATCGGAGGGCCTGAATTAGGATAGGCAGTGAGTGGCAATGAAGAAGGGAGAAAAGCACCACGGGGTGGCCAACATGGGGAAGTCAGGAAACATACAGTGGCAATGTAGGATAGGTTTCTGTAAAACATCGTGGGATGGTGCCCATTGTAAGGATTTCTAACCAGCCATTCACAAGTAGGAGTGAAAAAAACATCACGGGGTGGTGTGAATCGAAGGGCCTGAATTAGGAAAAGCAGTGAGTGGCAATGTAGGATGGAGAAAAGCACTACGGGTTGGTCAGCACGGGGATGTCAGGAAACATGCATTGGCAATGTAGGATAGGTTTCTGAAAAACATCGCCGGGTGGTGCGCATTGTAAGGGTTTCTAACAGGCCAATCACTAGTAGGAGTGAGAAAAACATCACGGGGTGGTGTGAATCGGAGGGCCTGAATTAGGATAGGCATTGAGTGGCAATGTAGGATAGAAAAAAGCAGCACAGCATGGTCAGCATGGGGAGCTCAGGAAACATGCAGTGGCAATGTAGGATACGTTTCTGAAAAAAACAGCGGAGTGGTGCGCATTGTAAGGCTTTCTAAAAGGCCATTCACTAGTAGGAGTCAGAAAAACATCACGGGGTGGTGTGAATCGGAGCGCCTGAATTAGTTTTGGCAGTGAGTTGCAACGTAAAATGGAGAAAAGCACCACGGTGTGGTCAGCATAGGAGGACAGGAAACATGCAGTGGCAATGTAGGATAGGTTTCTGAAAAACATCGCGGGGTGGGGCGCATTGTAAGGGTTTCTAACAGGGCATTCCCTAGTAGGAGTGAGAAAAATATAATTGGCTGGTGTGAATCGGAGGGCCTGAATCAGGATAGGCAGTGAGTGGCAATGTAGGATGGAGAAGGGCACCACGGGGTGCTCAGGATGGGGAGGTCAGGAAACATGCAGTGGCAATGTAGGATAGGTTTCTGAAAAACATTGCGGGGTGGTGCTCATTGTAAGGGCTTCTAAAAGGCCTTTCACTAGTAGGATTGAGAAAAACTTCACGGATTGGTGTGAATCGGAGGGGCTGAATTAGGATAGGCATTGAGTGGCAATGAGGAATGGAGAAAAGCACCACGGGGTGGTCAATATGGGGAGGTCAGGAAACATGCAGTGGCAATATAGGATAGGTTTCTGAAAAACATCGCGGGGTGGTGCCCAATGTAAGGATTTCTAACAAGCCATTCACAAATAGGAGTGAAAAATACATCACGGGGTGGTGTGAATCAAAGGGCCTGAATTAGGATAGGATGTGAGTGGCAATGTAAGATGGAGAAAAGCACCACGGGATGGTCATCATGGGGAGGTCAGGAAACATGCAGTGGCAATGTAGGATAGGATTCCGAAAAACATCGCGGGTTGGTGCTCATTGTAAGGGATTCTAAAAGGCCTTTCACTAGTCGGAGTGAGAAAAACATCAAGGGGTTGTGTGAATCTTAGGGCCAGAATCAGGATAGGCCGTGAGTGGCAATGTAGGATGGAGAATAGCAACACGGGGTGGTCAGGATGGGGAGGTCAGGAAACATGCAGTGGCAATGTAGGATAGGTTTCTGAAAAAAATCGCGGGGAAGTGCGCATTTTAAGGGTATCTAACAGGCCATTCACTAGTAGGAGTGAGAAATACATCATGGTGTCGGGTGAATCGGAGGGCCTGAATCAAGATAGACAGTGAGTGGCAATGTACGATGGAGAAAAGCACCAAGGGGTGGTCAGAATGCGGAGGTCAGGACCCACGCATTGGCAATGTAGGATAGGTTTCTGAAAAACATCCCCGGGTGGTGTGCATTGTAAGGGTTTCTAACAGGCCATTCACTAGTAGGAGTGAGAAAAACATCACGGGGTGGTGTGAATAGGAGGGCCTGAATTAGGATAGGCAGTGAGTGGCAACGTAGGATGGAGAAAAGCACCACGCTGTGGTCAGCATGGGGAGGTCAGGAAACATGCATTGGCAATGTAGGATAGGTTTCTGAAAATCATCGCCGGGTGGTGCGCATTGTAAGGGATTCTAACAGGCCAATCACTAGTAGGAGTGAGAAAAACAACATGGGGTGGTGTGAATCGGAGGGCCTGAATCAGGATAGGCAGTGAGTGGCAATGTAGGATGGAGAAGGGCACCACGGGGTGCTCAGGATGGGGAGGTCAGGAAACATGCAGTGGCAATGTAGGATAGGGTTCTGAAAAACATTGCAGGGTGGTGCTCATTGTAAGGGTTTCTAAAAGGCCTTTCACTAGTAGGGTTGAGAAAAACATCACGGGGTAGTGACAATCGGAGGGCCTGAATTAGGATAGGCAGTGAGTGTCAATGAAGAATGGAGAAAATCACCACGGAGTGGTCAATATGCGGAGGTCAGGAAACATGCAGTGGCAATGTAGGATAGGTTTCGGAAAAACATCGCGGGGTGGTGGGCATGGTAAGGTTTTGTAGCATGCCTTTCACTAGTAGGAGTGAGAAAAACATCACGGGGTGTTGTGAATCGCAGGGCATGAGTCAGGATAGGCCGTAGGTGGCAATGTAGAAGGGAGAAAAGCACCACGGGGTGGTCAGGATGGGAAGGTCAGAAAACATGCAGTGGCAATGCAGGATCGGTTTCTGAAAAACATCGCGTGGTTGGACGCATTGTAAGGGTATGTAACAGGCCATTCACTAGTAGGAGTGAGAAATACATCATTGTGTATTGTGAATCGGAGGGCCTGAATCAAGATGGACAATGAGTGGCAATGTAGGATGGAGAAAAGCACCACGGGTTCTTGAGCATGGGGAAGTCAGGAAACATGCAATGGCAATGTAGGATAGGTTTGTGAAAAACATCGCGGTGTGGTGCGCATTGTAAGGGTTTGTAGCATGCCATTCACTAGTAAGAGTGAGAAAAACATCACGCGGTGGTGTGAATCGGAGGGCCTGAATTAGGATAGGCAGTGAGTGGCAATGAAGAAGGGAGAAAAGCACCACGGGGTGGCCAACATGGGGAAGTCAGGAAACATACAGTGGCAATGTAGGATAGGTTTCTGTAAAACATCATGGGATGGTGCCCATTGTAAGGATTTCTAACCAGCCATTCACAAGTAGGAGTGAAAAAAACATCACGGGGTGGTGTGAATCGAAGGGCCTGAATTAGGAAAAGCAGTTAGTGGCAATGTAGGATGGAGAAAAGCACTACGGGTTGGTCAGCACGGGGATGTCAGGAAACATGCATTGGCAATGTAGGATAGGTTTCTGAAAAACATCGCCGGGTGGTGCGCATTGTAAGGGTTTCTAACAGGCCAATCACTAGTAGGAGTGAGAAAAACATCACGGGGTGGTGTGAATCGGAGGGCCTGAATTAGGATAGGCATTGAGTGGCAATGTAGGATAGAAAAAAGCAGCACAGCATGGTCAGCATGGGGAGCTCAGGAAACATGCAGTGGCAATGTAGGATACGTTTCTGAAAAAAACAGCGGAGTGGTGCGCATTGTAAGGCTTTCTAAAAGGCCATTCACTAGTAGGAGTCAGAAAAACATCACGGGGTGGTGTGAATCGGAGCGCCTGAATTAGTTTTGGCAGTGAGTTGCAACGTAAAATGGAGAAAAGCACCACGGTGTGGTCAGCATAGGAGGACAGGAAACATGCAGTGGCAATGTAGGATAGGTTTCTGAAAAACATCGCGGGGTGGGGCGCATTGTAAGGGTTTCTAACAGGGCATTCCCTAGTAGGAGTGAGAAAAATATAATTGGCTGGTGTGAATCGGAGGGCCTGAATCAGGATAGGCAGTGAGTGGCAATGTAGGATGGAGAAGGGCACCACGGGGTGCTCAGGATGGGGAGGTCAGGAAACATGCAGTGGCAATGTAGGATAGGTTTCTGAAAAACATTGCAGGGTGGTGCTCATTGTAAGGGCTTCTAAAAGGCCTTTCACTAGTAGGATTGAGAAAAACTTCACGGATTGGTGTGAATCGGAGGGGCTGAATTAGGATAGGCATTGAGTGGCAATGAGGAATGGAGAAAAGCACCACGGGGTGGTCAATATGGGGAGGTCAGGAAACATGCAGTGGCAATATAGGATAGGTTTCTGAAAAACATCGCGGGGTGGTGCCCAATGTAAGGATTTCTAACAAGCCATTCACAAATAGGAGTGAAAAATACATCACGGGGTGGTGTGAATCAAAGGGCCTGAATTAGGATAGGATGTGAGTGGCAATGTAAGATGGAGAAAAGCACCACGGGATGGTCATCATGGGGAGGTCAGGAAACATGCAGTGGCAATGTAGGATAGGATTCCGAAAAACATCGCGGGTTGGTGCTCATTGTAAGGGATTCTAAAAGGCCTTTCACTAGTCGGAGTGAGAAAAACATCAAGGGGTTGTGTGAATCTTAGGGCCAGAATCAGGATAGGCCGTGAGTGGCAATGTAGGATGGAGAATAGCAACACGGGGTGGTCAGGATGGGGAGGTCAGGAAACATGCAGTGGCAATGTAGGATAGGTTTCTGAAAAAAATCGCGGGGAAGTGCGCATTGTAAGGGTATCTAACAGGCCATTCACTAGTAGGAGTGAGAAATACATCATGGTGTCGGGTGAATCGGAGGGCCTGAATCAAGATAGAAAGTGAGTGGCAATGTACGATGGAGAAAAGCACCAAGGGGTGGTCAGAATGCGGAGGTCAGGACCCACGCATTGGCAATGTAGGATAGGTTTCTGAAAAACATCCCCAGGTGGTGTGCATTGTAAAGGTTTCTAACAGGCCATTCACTAGTAGGAGTGAGAAAAACATCACGGGGTGGTGTGAATAGGAGGGCCTGAATTAGGATAGGCAGTGAGTGGCAACGTAGGATGGAGAAAAGCACCACGCTGTGGTCAGCATGGGGAGGTCAGGAAACATGCATTGGCAATGTAGGATAGGTTTCTGAAAAACATCCTGGGGTAGTGCGCATTGTAAGGGTTTCTAACAGTCCATTCACTAGTAGAAGTGAGAAAAACAACATGGGGTGGTGTGAATCGGAGGGCCTGAATCAGGATAGGCAGTGAGTGGCAATGTAGGATGGAGAAGGGCACCACGGGGTGCTCAGGATGGGGAGGTCAGGAAACATGCAGTGGCAATGTAGGATAGGGTTCTGAAAAACATTGCAGGGTGGTGCTCATTGTAAGGGTTTCTAAAATGCCTTTCACTAGTAGGGTTGAGAAAAACATCACGGGATAGTGACAATCGGAGGGCCTGAATTAGGATAGGCAGTGAGTGTCAATGAAGAATGGAGAAAATCACCACGGAGTGGTCAATATGCGGAGGTCAGGAAACCTGCAGTGGCAATGTAGGATAGGTTTCGGAAAAACATCGCGGGGTGGTGGACATGGTAAGGTTTTGTAGCATGCCTTTCACTAGTAGGAGTGAGAAAAACATCACGGGGTGTTGTGAATCGCATGGCATGAGTCAGGATAGGCCGTAGGTGGCAATGTAGAAGGGAGAAAAGCACCACGGGGTGGTCAGGATGGGAAGGTCAGAAAACATGCAGTGGCAATGCAGGATCGGTTTCTGAAAAACATCGCGTGGTTGGACGCATTGTAAGGGTATGTAACAGGCCATTCACTAGTAGGAGTGAGAAATACATCATTGTGTATTGTGAATCGGAGGGCCTGAATCAAGATGGACAATGAGTGGCAATGTAGGATGGAGAAAAGCACCACGGGTTCTTGAGCATGGGGAAGTCAGGAAACATGCAATGGCAATGTAGGATAGGTTTGTGAAAAACATCGCGGTGTGGTGCGCATTGTAAGGGTTTGTAGCATGCCATTCACTAGTAAGAGTGAGAAAAACATCACGCGGTGGTGTGAATCGGAGGGCCTGAATTAGGATACGCAGTGAGTGGCAATGAAGAAGGGAGAAAAGCACCACGGGGTGGCCAACATGGGGAAGTCAGGAAACATACAGTGGCAATGTAGGATAGGTTTCTGTAAAACATCGTGGGATGGTGCCCATTGTAAGGATTTCTAACCAGCCATTCACAAGTAGGAGTGAAAAAAACATCACGGGGTGGTGTGAATCGAAGGGCCTGAATTAGGAAAAGCAGTGAGTGGCAATGTAGGATGGAGAAAAGCACTACGGGGTGGTCAGCACGGGGAGGTCAGGAAACATGCATTGGCAATGTAGGATAGGTTTCTGAAAAACATCGCCGGGTGGTGCGCATTGTAAGGGTTTCTAACAGGCCAATCACTAGTAGGAGTGAGAAAAACATCACGGGGTGGTGTGAATCGGAGGGCCTGAATTAGGATAGGCATTGAGTGGCAATGTAGGATAGAAAAAAGCAGCACAGCATGGTCAGCATGGGGAGCTCAGGAAACATGCAGTGGCAATGTAGGATACGTTTCTGAAAAAAACAGCGGAGTGGTGCGCATTGTAAGGCTTTCTAAAAGGCCATTCACTAGTAGGAGTCAGAAAAACATCACGGGGTGGTGTGAATCGGAGCGCCTGAATTAGTTTTGGCAGTGAGTTGCAACGTAAAATGGAGAAAAGCACCACGGTGTGGTCAGCATAGGAGGTCAGGAAACATGCAGTGGCAATGTAGGATAGGTTTCTGAAAAACATCGCGGGGTGGGGCGCATTGTAAGGGTTTCTAACAGGGCATTCCCTAGTAGGAGTGAGAAAAATATAATGGGCTGGTGTGAATCGGAGGGCCTGAATCAGGATAGGCAGTGAGTGGCAATGTAGGATGGAGAAGGGCACCACGGGGTGCTCAGGATGGGGAGGTCAGGAAACATGCAGTGGCAATGTAGGATAGGTTTCTGAAAAACATTGCGGGGTGGTGCTCATTGTAAGGGCTTCTAAAAGGCCTTTCAATAGTAGGATTGAGAAAAACTTCACGGATTGGTGTGAATCGGAGGGGCTGAATTAGGATAGGCATTGAGTGGCAATGAGGAATGGAGAAAAGCACCACGGGGTGGTCAATATGGGGAGGTCAGGAAACATGCAGTGGCAATATAGGATAGGTTTCTGAAAAACATCGCGGGGTGGTGCCCATTGTAAGCATTTCTATCAAGCCATTCACAAATAGGAGTGAAAAATACATCACGGGGTGGTGTGAATCAAAGGGCCTGAATTAGGATAGGATGTGAGTGGCAATGTAAGATGGAGAAAAGCACCACGGGATGGTCATCATGGGGAGGTCAGGAAACATGCAGTGGCAATGTAGGATAGGATTCCGAAAAACTTCGCGGGTTGGTGCTCAGTGTAAGGGATTCTAAAAGGCCTTTCACTAGTCGGAGTGAGAAAAACATCACGGGGTTGTGTGAATCTTAGGGCCAGAATCAGGATAGGCCGTGAGTGGCAATGTAGGATGGAGAATAGCACCACGGGGTGGTCAGGATGGGGAGGTCAGGAAACATGCAGTGGCAATGTAGGATAGGTTTCTGAAAAAAATCGCGTGGAAGTGCGCATTTTAAGGGTATCTAACAGGCCATTCACTAGTAGGAGTGAGAAATACATCATGGTGTCGGGTGAATCGGAGGGCCTGAATCAAGATAGACAGTGAGTGGCAATGTACGATGGAGAAAAGCACCAAGGGGTGGTCAGAATGCGGAAGTCAGGACCCACGCATTGGCAATGTAGGATAGGTTTCTGAAAAACATCCCCGGGTGGTGTGCATTGTAAGGGTTTCTAACAGGCCATTCACTAGTAGGAGTGAGAAAAACATCACGGGGTGGTGTGAAAAGGAGGGCCTGAATTAGGATAGGCAGTGAGTGGCAACGTAGGATGGAGAAAAGCACCAAGCTGTGGTCAGCATGGGGAGGTCAGGAAACATGCATTGGCAATGTAGGATAGGTTTCTGAAAAACATCGCCGGGTGGTGCGCATTGTAAGGGATTCTAACAGGCCAATCACTAGTAGGAGTGAGAAAAACAACATGGGGTGGTGTGAATCAGAGGGCCTGAATCAGGATAGGCAGTGAGTGGCTATGTAGGATGGAGAAGGGCACCACGGGGTGCTCAGTATGGCGAGGTCAGGAAACATGCAGTGGCAATGTAGGATAGGGTTCTGAAAAACATTGCAGGGTGGTGCTCATTGTAAGGGTTTCTAAAAGGCCTTTCACTAGTAGGGTTGAGAAAAACATCACGGGGTAGTGACAATATGAGGGCCTGAATTAGGATAGGCAGTGAGTGTCAATGAAGAATGGAGAAAATCACCACGGAGTGGTCAATATGCGGAGGTCAGGAAACATGCAGTGGCAATGTAGGATAGGTTTCGGAAAAACATCGCGGGGTGGTGGGCATGGTAAGGTTTTGTAGCATGCCTTTCACTAGTAGGAGTGAGAAAAACATCACGGGGTGTTGTGAATCGCAGGGCATGAGTCAGGATAGGCCGTAGGTGGCAATGTAGAATGGAGAAAAGCACCACGGGGTGGTCAGCATGGGAAGGTCAGAAAACATGCAGTGGCAATGCAGGATCGGTTTCTGAAAAACATCGCGTGGTTGGACGCATTGTAAGGGTATGTAACAGGCCATTCACTAGTAGGAGTGAGAAATACATCTTTGTGTATTGTGAATCGGAGGGCCTGAATCAAGATGGACAATGAGTGGCAATGTAGGATGGAGAAAAGCAACACGGGTTCTTGAGCATGGGGAAGTCAGGAAACATGCAATGGCAATGTAGGATAGGTTTGTGAAAAACATCGCGGTGTGGTGCGCATTGTAAGGGTTTGTAGCATGCCATTCACTAGTAAGAGTGAGAAAAACATCACGCGGTGGTGTGAATCGGAGGGCCTGAATTAGGATAGGCAGTGAGTGGCAATGAAGAAGGGAGAAAAGCACCACGGGGTGGCCAACATGGGGAAGTCAGGAAACATACAGTGGCAATGTAGGATAGGTTTCTGTAAAACATCGTGGGATGGTGCCCATTGTAAGTATTTCTAACCAGCCATTCACAAGTAGGAGTGAAAAAAACATCACGGGGTGGTGTGAATAGAAGGGCCTGAATTAGGAAAAGCAGTGAGTGGCAATGGAGGATGGAGAAAAGCACTACGGGGTGATCAGCACGGGGAGGTCAGGAAACATGCATTGGCAATGTAGGATAGGTTTCTGAAAAACATCGCCGGGTGGTGCGCATTGTAAGGGTTTCTAACAGGCCAATCACTAGTAGGAGTGAGAAAAACATCACGGGGTGGTGTGAATCGGAGGGCCTGAATTAGGATAGGCATTGAGTGGCAATATAGGATAGAAAAAAGCAGCACAGCATGGTCAGCATGGGGAGCTCAGGAAACATGCAGTGGCAATGTAGGATACGTTTCTGAAAAAAACAGCGGAGTGGTGCGCATTGTAAGGCTTTCTAAAAGGCCATTCACTAGTAGGAGTCAGAAAAACATCACGGGGTGGTGTGAATCGGAGCGCCTGAATTAGTTTTGGCAGTGAGTTGCAACGTAAAATGGAGAAAAGCACCACGGTGTGGTCAGCATAGGAGGTCAGGAAACATGCAGTGGCAATGTAGGATAGGTTTCTGAAAAACATCGCGGGGTGGGGCGCATTGTAAGGGTTTCTAACAGGGCATTCCCTAGTAGGAGTGAGAAAAATATAATGGGCTGGTGTGAATCGGAGGGCCTGAATCAGGATAGGCAGTGAGTGGCAATGTAGGATGGAGAAGGGCACCACGGGGTGCTCAGGATGGGGAGGTCAGGAAACATGCAGTGGCAATGTAGGATAGGTTTCTGAAAAACATTGCGGGGTGGTGCTCATTGTAAGGGCTTCTAAAAGGCCTTTCACTAGTAGGATTGAGAAAAACTTCACGGATTGGTGTGAATCGGAGGGGCTGAATTAGGATAGGCATTGAGTGGCAATGAGGAATGGAGAAAAGCACCACGGGGTGGTCAATATGGGGAGGTCAGGAAACATGCAGTGGCAATATAGGATAGGTTTCTGAAAAACATCGCGGGGTGGTGCCCATTGTAAGGATTTCTAACAAGCCATTCACAAATAGGAGTGAAAAATACATCACGGGGTGGTGTGAATCAAAGGGCCTGAATTAGGATAGGATGTGAGTGGCAATGTAAGATGGAGAAAAGCACCACGGGATGGTCATCATGAGGGAGGTCAGGAAACATGCAGTGGCAATGTAGGATAGGATTCCGAAAAACATCGCGGGTTGGTGCTCAGTGTAAGGGATTCTAAAAGGCCTTTCACTAGTCGGAGTGAGAAAAACATCACAGGGTTGTGTGAATCTTAGGGCCAGAATCAGGATAGGCCGTGAGTGGCAATGTAGGATGGAGAATAGCACCACGGGGTGGTCAGGATGGGGAGGTCAGGAAACATGCAGTGGCAATGTAGGATAGGTTTCTGAAAAAAATCGCGGGGAAGTGCGCATTGTAAGGGTATCTAACAGGCCATTCACTAGTAGGAGTGAGAAATACATCATGGTGTCGGGTGAATCGGAGGGCCTGAATCAAGATAGACAGTGAGTGGCAATGTACGATGGAGAAAAGCACCAAGGGGTGGTCAGAATGCGGAGGTCAGGACCCACGCATTGGCAATGTAGGATAGGTTTCTGAAAAACATCCCCGGGTGGTGTGCATTGTAAGGGTTTCTAACAGGCCATTCACTAGTAGGAGTGAGAAAAACATCACGGGGTGGTGTGAATAGGAGGGCCTGAATTAGAATATGCAGTGAGTGGCAACGTAGGATGGAGAAAAGCACCACGCTGTGGTCAGCATGGGGAGGTCAGGAAACATGCATTGGCAATGTAGGATAGGTTTCTGAAAAACATCGCCGGGTGGTGCGCATTGTAAGGGATTCTAACAGGCCAATCACTAGTAGAAGTGAGAAAAACAACATGGGGTGGTGTGAATCGGAGGGCCTGAATCAGGATAGGCAGTGAGTGGCAATGTAGGATGGAGAAGGGCACCACGGGGTGCTCAGGATGGGGAGGTCAGGAAACATGCAGTGGCAATGTAGGATAGGGTTCTGAAAAACATTGCAGGGTGGTGCTCATTGTAAGGGTTTCTAAAAGGCCTTTCACTAGTAGGGTTGAGAAAAACATCACGGGGTAGTGACAATCGGAGGGCCTGAATTAGGATAGGCAGTGAGTGTCAATGAAGAATGGAGAAAATCACCACGGAGTGGTCAATATGCGGAGGTCAGGAAACATGCAGTGGCAATGTAGGATAGGTTTCGGAAAAACATCGCGGGGTGGTGGACATGGTAAGGTTTTGTAGCATGCCTTTCACTAGTAGGAGTGAGAAAAACATCACGGGGTGTTGTGAATCGCAGGGCATGAGTCAGGATAGGCCGTAGGTGGCAATGTAGAAGGGAGAAAAGCACCACGGGGTGGTCAGGATGGGAAGGTCAGAAAACATGCAGTGGCAATGCAGGATCGGTTTCTGAAAAACATCGCGTGGTTGGACGCATTGTAAGGGTATGTAACAGGCCATTCACTAGTAGGAGTGAGAAATACATCATTGTGTATTGTGAATCGGAGGGCCTGAATCAAGATGGACAATGAGTGGCAATGTAGGATGGAGAAAAGCACCACGGGTTCTTGAGCATGGGGAAGTCAGGAAACATGCAATGGCAATGTAGGATAGGTTTGTGAAAAACATCGCGGTGTGGTGCGCATTGTAAGGGTTTGTAGCATGCCATTCACTAGTAAGAGTGAGAAAAACATCACGCGGTGGTGTGAATCGGAGGGCCTGAATTAGGATAGGCAGTGAGTGGCAATGAAGAAGGGAGAAAAGCACCACGGGGTGGCCAACATGGGGAAGTCAGGAAACATACAGTGGCAATGTAGGATAGGTTTCTGTAAAACATCGTGGGATGGTGCCCATTGTAAGGATTTCTAACCAGCCATTCACAAGTAGGAGTGAAAAAAACATCACGGGGTGGTGTGAATCGAAGGGCCTGAATTAGGAAAAGCAGTGAGTGGCAATGTAGGATGGAGAAAAGCACTACGGGGTGGTCAGCATGGGGAGGTCAGGAAACATGCATTGGCAATGTAGGATAGGTTTCTGAAAAACATCGCCGGGTGGTGCGCATTGTAAGGGTTTCTAACAGGCCAATCACTAGTAGGAGTGAGAAAAACATCACGGGGTGGTGTGAATCGGAGGGCCTGAATTAGGATAGGCATTGAGTGGCAATGTAGGATAGAAAAAAGCAGCACAGCATGGTCAGCATGGGGAGCTCAGGAAACATGCAGTGGCAATATAGGATACGTTTCTGAAAAAAACAGCGGAGTGGTGCGCATTGTAAGGCTTTCTAAAAGGCCATTCACTAGTAGGAGTCAGAAAAACATCACGGGGTGGTGTGAATCGGAGCGCCTGAATTAGTTTTGGCAGTGAGTTGCAACGTAAAATGGAGAAAAGCACCACGGTGTGGTCAGCATAGGAGGTCAGGAAACATGCAGTGGCAATGTAGGATAGGTTTCTGAAAAACATCGCGGGGTGGGGCGCATTGTAAGGGTTTCTAACAGGGCATTCCCTAGTAGGAGTGAGAAAAATATAATGGGCTGGTGTGAATCGGAGGGCCTGAATCAGGATAGGCAGTGAGTGGCAATGTAGGATGGAGAAGGGCACCACGGGGTGCTCAGGATGGGGAGGTCAGGAAACATGCAGTGGCAATGTAGGATAGGTTTCTGAAAAACATTGCGGGGTGGTGCTCATTGTAAGGGCTTCTAAAAGGCCTTTCACTAGTAGGATTGAGAAAAACTTCACGGATTGGTGTGAATCGGAGGGGCTGAATTAGGATAGGCATTGAGTGGCAATGAGGAATGGAGAAAAGCACCACGGGGTGGTCAATATGGGGAGGTCAGGAAACATGCAGTGGCAATATAGGATAGGTTTCTGAAAAACATCGCGGGGTGGTGCCCATTGTAAGGATTTCTAACAAGCCATTCACAAATAGGAGTGAAAAATACATCACGGGGTGGTGTGAATCAAAGGGCCTGAATTAGGATAGGATGTGAGTGGCAATGTAAGATGGAGAAAAGCACCACGGGATGGTCATCATGGGGAGGTCAGGAAACATGCAGTGGCAATGTAGGATAGGATTCTGAAAAACATCGCGGGTTGGTGCTCAGTGTAAGGGATTCTAAAAGGCCTTTCACTAGTCGGAGTGAGAAAAACATCACGGGGTTGTGTGAATCTTAGGGCCAGAATCAGAATAGGCCGTGAGTGGCAATGTAGGATGGAAAATAGCACCACGGAGTGGTCAGGATGGGGAGGTCAGGAAACATGCAGTGGCAATGTAGGATAGGTTTCTGAAAAAAATCGCGGGGAAGTGCGCATTGTAAGGGTATCTAACAGGCCATTCACTAGTAGGAGTGAGAAATACATCATGGTGTCGGGTGAATCGGAGGGCCTGAATCAAGATAGACAGTGAGTGGCAATGTAAGATGGAGAAAAGCACCAAAGGGTGGTCAGAATGCGGAGGTCAGGACCCACGCATTGGCAATGTAGGATAGGTTTCTGAAAAACATCCCCGGGTGGTGTGCATTGTAAGGGTTTCTAACAGGCCATTCACTAGTAGGAGTGAGAAAAACATCACGGGGTGGTGTGAATAGGAGGGCCTGAATTAGGATAGGCAGTGAGTGGCAACGTAGGATGGAGAAAAGCACCACGCTGTGGTCAGCATGGGGAGGTCAGGAAACATGCATTGGCAATGTAGGATAGGTTTCTGAAAAACATCGCCGGGTGGTGCGCATTGTAAGGGATTCTAACAGGCCAATCACTAGTAGGAGTGAGAAAAACAACATGGGGTGGTGTGAATCAGAGGGCCTGAATCAGGATAGGCAGTGAGTGGCAATGTAGGATGGAGAAGGGCACCACGGGGTGCTCAGGATGGGGAGGTCAGGAAACATGCAGTGGCAATGTAGGATAGGGTTCTGAAAAACATTGCAGGGTGGTGCTCATTGTAAGGGTTTCTAAAAGACCTTTCACTAGTAGGGTTGAGAAAAACATCACGGGGCAGTGACAATCGGAGGGCCTGAATTAGGACAGGCAGTGAGTGTCAATGAAGAATGGAGAAAATCACCACGGAGTGGTCAATATGCGGAGGTCAGGAAACATGCAGTGGCAATGTAGGATAGGTTTCGGAAAAACATCGCGGGGTGGTGGACATGGTAAGGTTTTGTAGCATGCCTTTCACTAGTAGGAGTGAGAAAAACATCACGGGGTGTTGTGAATCGCAGGGCATGAGTCAGGATAGGCCGTAGGTGGCAATGTAGAAGGGAGAAAAGCACCACGGGGTGGTCAGGATGGGAAGTTCAGAAAACATGCAGTGGCAATGCAGGATCGGTTTCTGAAAAACATCGCGTGGTTGGACGCATTGTAAGGGTATGTAACAGGCCATTCACTAGTAGGAGTGAGAAATACATCATTGTGTATTGTGAATCGGAGGGCCTGAATCAAGATGGACAATGAGTGGCAATGTAGGATGGAGAAAAGCACCACGGGTTCTTGAGCATGGGGAAGTCAGGAAACATGCAATGGCAATGTAGGATAGGTTTGTGAAAAACATCGCGGTGTGGTGCGCATTGTAAGGGTTTGTAGCATGCCATTCACTAGTAAGAGTGAGAAAAACATCACGCGGTGGTGTGAATCGGAGGGCCTGAATTAGGATAGGCAGTGAGTGGCAATGAAGAAGGGAGAAAAGCACCACGGGGTGGCCAACATGGGGAAGTCAGGAAACATACAGTGGCAATGTAGGATAGGTTTCTGTAAAACATCGTGGGATGGTGCCCATTGTAAGGATTTCTAACCAGCCATTCACAAGTAGGAGTGAAAAAAACATCACGGGGTGGTGTGAATCGAAGGGCCTGAATTAGGAAAAGCAGTGAGTGGCAATGTAGGATGGAGAAAAGCACTACGGGGTGGTCAGCACGGGGAGGTCAGGTAACATGCATTGGCAATGTAGGATAGGTTTCTGAAAAACATCGCCGTGTGGTGCGCATTGTAAGGGTTTCTAACAGGCCAATCACTAGTAGGAGTGAGAAAAACATCACAGGGTGGTGTGAATCGGAGGGCCTGAATTAGGATAGGCATTGAGTGGCAATGTAGGATAGAAAAAAGCAGCACAGCATGGTCAGCATGGGGAGCTCAGGAAACATGCAGTGGCAATGTAGGATACGTTTCTGAAAAAAACAGCGGAGTGGTGCGCATTGTAAGGCTTTCTAAAAGGCCATTCACTAGTAGGAGTCAGAAAAACATCACGGGGTGGTGTGAATCGGAGCGCCTGAATTAGTTTTGGCAGTGAGTTGCAACGTAAAATGGAGAAAAGCACCACGGTGTGGTCAGCATAGGAGGTCAGGAAACATGCAGTGGCAATGTAGGATAGGTTTCTGAAAAACATCGCGGGGTGGGGCGCATTGTAAGGGTTTCTAACAGGGCATTCCCTAGTAGGAGTGAGAAAAATAAAATGGGCTGGTGTGAATCGGAGGGCCTGAATCAGGATAGGCAGTGAGTGGCAATGTAGGATGGAGAAGGGCACCACGGGGTGCTCAGGATGGGGAGGTCAGGAAACATGCAGTGGCAATGTAGGATAGGTTTCTGAAAAACATTGCGGGGTGGTGCTCATTGTAAGGGCTTCTAAAAGGCCTTTCACTAGTAGGATTGAGAAAAACTTCACGGATTGGTGTGAATCGGAGGGGCTGAATTAGGATAGGCATTGAGTGGCAATGAGGAATGGAGAAAAGCACCACGGGGTGGTCAATATGGGGAGGTCAGGAAACATGCAGTGGCAATATAGGATAGGTTTCTGAAAAACATCGCGGGGTGGTGCCCATTGTAAGGATTTCTAACAAGCCATTCACAAATAGGAGTGAAAAATACATCACGGGGTGGTGTGAATCAAAGGGCCTGAATTAGGATAGGATGTGAGAGGCAATGTAAGATGGAGAAAAGCACCACGGGATGGTCATCATGGGGAGGTCAGGAAACATGCAGTGGCAATGTAGGATAGGATTCCGAAAAACATCGCGGGTTTGTGCTCAGTGTAAGGGATTCTAAAAGGCCTTTCACTAGTCGGAGTGAGAAAAACATCACGGGGTTGTGTGAATCTTAGGGCCAGAATCAGGATAGGCCGTGAGTGGCAATGTAGGATGGAGAATAGCAACACGGGGTGGTCAGGATGGGGAGGTCAGGAAACATGCAGTGGCAATGTAGGATAGGTTTCTGAAAAAAATCGCGGGGAATTGCACATTTTAAGGGTATCTAACAGGCCATTCACTAGTAGGAGTGAGAAATACATCATGGTGTCGGGTGAATCGGAGGGCCTGAATCAAGATAGACAGTGAGTGGCAATGTACGATGGAGAAAAGCACCAAGGGGTGGTCAGAATGCGGAGGTCAGGACCCACGCATTGGCAATGTAGGATAGGTTTCTGAAAAACATCCCCGGGTGGTGTGCATTGTAAGGGTTTCTAACAGGCCATTCACTAGTAGGAGTGAGAAAAACATCACGGGGTGGTGTGAATAGGAGGGCCTGAATTAGGATAGGCAGTGAGTGGCAACGTAGGATGGAGAAAAGCACCACGCTGTGGTCAGCATGGGGAGTTCAGGAAACATGCATTGGCAATGTAGGATAGGTTTCTGAAAAACATCGCCGGGTGGTGCGCATTGTAAGGGATTCTAACAGGCCAATCACTAGTAGGAGTGAGAAAAACAACATGGGGTGGTGTGAATCAGAGGGCCTGAATCAGGATAGGCAGTGAGTGGCAATGTAGGATGGAGAAGGGCACCACGGGGTGCTCAGGATGGGGAGGTCAGGAAACATGCAGTGGCAATGTAGGATAGGGTTCTGAAAAACATTGCAGGGTGGTGCTCATTGTAAGGGTTTCTAAAAGGCCTTTCACTAGTAGGGTTGAGAAAAACATCACGGGGTACTGACAATCGGAGGGCCTGAATTAGGATAGGCAGTGAGTGTCAATGAAGAATGGAGAAAATCACCACGGAGTGGTCAATATGCGGAGGTCAGGAAACATGCAGTGGCAATGTAGGATAGGTTTCGGAAAAACATCGCGGGGTGGTGGGCATGGTAAGGTTTTGTAGCATGCCTTTCACTAGTAGGAGTGAGAAAAACATCACGGGGTGTTGTGAATCGCAGGGCATGAGTCAGGATAGGCCGTAGGGGGCAATGTTGAAGGGAGAAAAGCACCACGGGGTGGTCAGCATGGGAAGGTCAGAAAACATGCAGTGGCAATGCAGGATCGGTTTCTGAAAAACATCGCGTGGTTGGACGCATTGTAAGGGTATGTAACAGGCCATTCACTAGTAGGAGTGAGAAATACATCATTGTGTATTGTGAATCGGAGGGCCTGAATCAAGATGGACAATGAGTGGCAATGTAGGATGGAGAAAAGCACCACAGGTTCTTGAGCATGGGGAAGTCAGGAAACATGCAATGGCAATGTAGGATAGGTTTGTGAAAAACATCGCGGTGTGGTGCGCATTGTAAGGGTTTGTAGCATGCCATTCACTAGTAAGAGTGAGAAAAACATCACGCGGTGGTGCGAATCGGAGGGCCTGAATTAGGATAGGCAGTGAGTGGCAATGAAGAAGGGAGAAAAGCACCACGGGGTGGCCAACATGGGGAAGTCAGGAAACATACAGTGGCAATGTAGGATAGGTTTCTGTAAAACATCGTGGGATGGTGCCCATTGTAAGGATTTCTAACCAGCCATTCACAAGTAGGAGTGAAAAAACCATCACGGGGTGGTGTGAATCGAAGGGCCTGAATTAGGAAAAGTAGTGAGTGGCAATGTAGGATGGAGAAAAGCACTACGGGTTGGTCAGCACGGGGAGGTCAGGAAACATGCATTGGCAATGTAGGATAGGTTTCTGAAAAACATCGCGGTGTGGTGCGCATTGTAAGGGTTTGTAGCATGCCATTCACTAGTAAGAGTGAGAAAAACATCACGCGGTGGTGTGAATCGGAGGGCCTGAATTAGGATAGGCAGTGAGTGGCAATGAAGAAGGGAGAAAAGCACCACGGGGTGGCCAACATGGGGAAGTCAGGAAACATACAGTGACAATGTAGGATAGGTTTCTGTAAAACATCGTGGGATGGTGCCCATTGTAAGGATTTCTAACCAGCCATTCACAAGTAGGAGTGAAAAAAACATCACGGGGTGGTGTGAATCGAAGGGCCTGAATTAGGAAAAGCAGTGAGTGGCAATGTAAGATGGAGAAAAGCACTACGGGTTGGTCAGCACGGGGAGGTCAGGAAACATGCATTGGCAATGTAGGATAGGTTTCTGTAAATCATCGCCGGGTGGTGCGCATTGTAAGGGTTTCTAACAGGCCAATCACTAGTAGGAGTGAGAAAAACATCACGGGGTGGTGTGAATCGGAGGGCCTGAATTAGGATAGGCATTGAGGGGCAATGTAGGATAGAAAAAAGCAGCACAGCATGGTCAGCATGGGGAGCTCAGGAAACATGCAGTGGCAATGTAGGATACGTTTCTGAAAAAAACAGCGGAGTGGTGCGCATTGTAAGGCTTTCTAAAAGGCCGTTCACTAGTAGGAGTCAGAAAAACATCACGGGGTGGTGTGAATCGGAGCGCCTGAATTAGTTTTGGCAGTGAGTTGCAACGTAAAATGGAGAAAAGCACCACGGTGTGGTCAGCATAGGAGGACAGGAAACATGCAGTGGCAATGTAGGATAGGTTTCTGAAAAACATCACGGGGTGGGGCGCATTGTAAGGGTTTCTAACAGGGCATTCCCTAGTAGGAGTGAGAAAAATATAATGGGCTGGTGTGAATCGGAGGGCCTGAATCAGGATAGGCAGTGAGTGGCAATGTAGGATGGAGAAGGGCACCACGGGGTGCTCAGGATGGGGAGGTCAGGAAACATGCAGTGGCAATGTAGGATAGGTTTCTGAAAATCATTGCAGGGTGGTGCTCATTGTAAGGGCTTCTAAAAGGCCTTTCACTAGTAGGATTGAGAAAAACTTCACGGATTCGTGTGAATCGGAGGGGCTGAATTAGGATAGGCATTGAGTGGCAATGAGGAATGGAGAAAAGCACCACGGGGTGGTCAATATGGGGAGGTCAGGAAACATGCAGTGGCAATACAGGATAGGTTTCTGAAAAACATCGCGGGGTGGTGCCCATTGTAAGGATTTCTAACAAGCCATTCACAAATAGGAGTGAAAAATACATCACGGGGTGGTGTGAATCAAAGGGCATGAATTAGGATAGGATGTGAGTGGCAATGTAAGATGGAGAAAAGCACCACGGGGTGGTCAGGATGGGGAGGTCAGGAAACATGCAGTGGCAATGTAGGATAGGTTTCTGAAAAAAATCGCGGGGAAGTGCGCATTGTAAGGGTATCTAACAGGCCATTCACTAGTAGGAGTGAGAAATACATCATGGTGTCGGGTGAATCGGAGGGCCTGAATCAAGATAGAAAGTGAGTGGCAATGTACGATGGAGAAAAGCACCAAGGGGTAGTCAGAATGCGGAGGTCAGGACCCACGCATTGGCAATGTAGGATAGGTTTCTGAAAAACATCCCCGGGTTGTGTGCATTGTAAAGGTTTCTAACAGGCCATTCACTAGTAGGAGTGAGAAAAACATCACGGGGTGGTGTGAATAGGAGGGCCTGAATTAGGATAGGCAGTGAGTGGCAACGTAGGATGGAGAAAAGCACCACGCTGTGGTCAGCATGGGGAGTTCAGGAAACATGCATTGGCAATGTAGGATAGGTTTCTGAAAAACATCGCCGGGTGGTGCGCATGGTAAGGGATTCTAACAGGCCAATCACTAGTAGAAGTGAGAAAAACAACATGGGGTGGTGTGAATCGGAGGGCCTGAATCAGGATAGGCAGTGAGTGGCAATGTAGGATGGAGAAGGGCACCACGGGGTGCTCAGGATGGGGAGGTCAGGAAACATGCAGTGGCAATGTAGGATAGGGTTCTGAAAAACATTGCAGGGTGGTGCTCATTGTAAGGGTTTCTAAAAGGCCTTTCACTAGTAGGGTTGAGAAAAACATCACGGGGTAGTGACAATCGGAGGGCCTGAATTAGGAGAGGCAGTGAGTGTCAATGAAGAATGGAGAAAATCACCACGGAGTGGTCAATATGCGGAGGTCAGGAAACATGCAGTGGCAATGTAGGATAGGTTTCGGAAAAACATCGCGGGGTGGTGGACATGGTAAGGTTTTGTAGCATGCCTTTCACTAGTAGGAGTGAGAAAAACATCACGGGGTGTTGTGAATCGCAGGGCATGAGTCAGGATAGGCCGTAGGTGGCAATGTAGAAGGGAGAAAAGCACCACGGGGTGGTCAGGATGGGAAGGTCAGAAAACATGCAGTGGCAATGCAGGATCGGTTTCTGAAAAACATCGCGTGGTTGGACGCATTGTAAGGGTATGTAACAGGCCATTCACTAGTAGGAGTGAGAAATACATCATTGTGTATTGTGAATCGGAGGGCCTTAATCAAGATGGACAATGAGTGGCAATGTAGGATGGAGAAAAGCACCACGGGTTCTTGAGCATGGGGAAGTCAGGAAACATGCAATGGAAATGTAGGATAGGTTTGTGAAAAACATCGCGGTGTGGTGCGCATTGTAAGGGTTTGTAGCATGCCATTCACTAGTAAGAGTGAGAAAAACATCACGCGGTGGTGTGAATCGGAGGGCCTGAATTAGGATAGGCAGTGTGTGGCAATTAAGAAGGGAGAAAAGCACCACGGAGTGGTCAATATGCGGAGGTCAGGAAACATGCAGTGGCAATGTAGGATAGGTTTCGGAAAAACATCGCGGGGTGGTGGACATGGTAAGGTTTTGTAGCATGCCTTTCACTAGTAGGAGTGAGAAAAACATCACGGGGTGGTGTGAATCGAAGGGCCTGAATTAGGAAAAGCAGTGAGTGGCAATGTAGGATGGAGAAAAGCACTACGGGGTGGTCAGCACGGGAGGTCAGGAAACATGCATTGGCAATGTAGGATAGGTTTCTGAAAAACTTCGCCGGGTGGTGCGCATTGTAAGGGTTTCTAACAGGCCAATCACTAGTAGGAGTGAGAAAAACATCATGGGGTGGTGTGAATCGGAGGGCCTGAATTAGGATAGGCATTGAGTGGCAATGTAGGATAGAAAAAAGCAGCACAGCATGGTCAGCATGGGGAGCTCAGGAAACATGCAGTGGCAATGTAGGATACGTTTCTCAAAAAAAACAGTGGAGTGGTGCGCATTGTAAGGCTTTCTAAAAGGCCATTCACTAGTAGGAGTCAGAAAAACATCAAGGGGTGGTGTGAATCGGAGCGCCTGAATTAGTTTTGGCAGTGAGTTGCAATGTAAAATGGAGAAAAGCACCACGGTGTGGTCAGCATAGGAGGTCAGGAAACATGCAGTGGCAATGTAGGATAGGTTTCTGAAAAACATCGCGGGGTGGGGCGCATTGTAAGGGTTTCTAACAGGGCATTCCCTAGTAGGAGTGAGAAAAATATAATGGGCTGGTGTGAATCGGAGGGCCTGAATCAGGATAGGCAGTGAGTGGCAATGTAGGATGGAGAAGGGCACCACGGGGTGCTCAGGATGGGGAGGTCAGGAAACATGCAGTGGCAATGTAGGATAGGTTTCTGAAAAACATTGTGGGGTGGTGCTCATTGTAAGGGCTTCTAAAAGGCCTTTCACTAGTAGGATTGAGAAAAACTTCACGGATTGGTGTGAATCGGAGGGGCTGAATTAGGATAGGCATTGAGTGGCAATGAAGAATTGAGAAAAGCACCACGGTGTGGCCAATATGGGGAGGTCAGGAAACATGCAGTGGCAACGTAGGACAGGTTTCTGAAAAACATCGCGGTGTGGTGCCCATTGTAAGGATTTCTAACAAGCCATTCACAAATAGGAGTGAAAAATACATCACGGGGTGGTGTGAATCACAGGGCCTGAATTAGGATAGGCTGGGAGTGGCAATGTAGGATCGAGAAAAGCACCACGTGGTGGTCATCATGGGGAGGTCAGGAAACATGCATTGGCAATGTAGGATAGGTTTCTGAAAAACATCGCCGGGTGGTGCGCATTGTAAGTGTTTCTAACAGGCCATTCACGAGTAGGAGTAAGAAAAACATCATAGAGGGGTGTGAATCGGAGGGCCTGAATCAGGATAGGCAGTGAGTGGCAATGTAGGATGGAGAAAAGGACCATGGGGTGGTCCGGATGGGGAGGTCAGTACGTGCAGTGGCAATGTAGGATGGGTTTCTAAAAATCATCGCGGGGTGGGGCGCATTGTAAGGGTTTCTAACAGGCCATTCAATAGTAGAAGTGAGAAATACATCATGGTTTGGTGTAAATCGGAGGGCCTGAATCAAGAAAGACAGTGAGTGGCAATATCGGATGGAGAAAAGCACCACGGGGTGGTCAGCATGGGGAGGTCAGGAAACATGCAGTGGCAATGTAGGATAGGATTCCGAAAAACATCGCAGGGTGGTGCTCATTGTAAGAATTTCTAAAAGGCCTTTCACTAGTAGGAGTGAGAAAAACATTCCGGGGTTGTGTGAATTGGAGGGCCTGAATCAGGTTAGGCCGTGAGTCGAAATGTAGGATGGAGAAAAGCACCACGGGATGGTCAGGAAGGGGAGGTCAGGAAACATGCTGTGGCAATATAGGATAGGTTTCTGTAAAACATCCCGGGGTAGTGTGCATTGTAAGGGTTTGTAAAAGGCCATTCCCTAGTAGGAGTGAGAAATACATCATGATGTGGTGTGAATTGGAGGGCGTGTATCGAGATAGACAGTGAGTGGCAATGTACGATGCAGAAAAGCACCACGGGTTCTTGAGCATGGGGAGGACAGGAAACATGCAATGGCAATGTTGGATATGTTTCTGAAAAACATCCCTGGGTGGTGCGCATTGTAAGGATTTGTAGCAGGTCATTCACTAGTAGGAGTGAGAAAAACATCACGTGGTGGTATGAATCAGAGGGCCTGAATTAGGATAGGCAGTGAGTGGCAATGAAGAATGGAGAAAAGCACTACGGGGTGGTCAACATAGGAAGGTCAGGGAACATGCAGTGGCAATTTAGGATAGGTTTCAAAAAACATCGCGGGGTGGTGCCCATTGTAAGGATTTCTAACAAGCCATTCACAAGTAGGAGTGAAAAAAACATCACGGAGTGGTGTGAATAGAAAGGCCTCAATTAGTATAGCCTGTGAGTGGCAATGTAGGATGGAGAAAAGCACCACGGTGTGGTCAGCATGGGGAGGTAAGGAAACATGCATTGGCAATGTAGGATAGGTTTCTGAAAAACATCGCGGGGTGGTGCGCATTGTAAGGGTATCTAACAGGCCATTCACTAGTAGGAGTGAGAAAAATATAACGGGGTGGTGTGAATTGGAGGGCCTAAATCAGGATAGGCAGGGAGTGGCAATGTATAATGGAGAAAAGCACCACGGCGTGGTCAGCATGGGGAGGTCACGAAACATGCATTGGCAATGTAGGATACGTTTCTGAAAAAAAAGCAGGGTGGTGCGCATTGTAAGGGTTTTTAACAGGCCATTCAATAGTAGGAGAGAGAAAAACATCATGAGGTGGTGTGAATCAGAGGGCCATAATTAGGATAGGCAGTGAGTGGCAATGTAGGATGGAGAAAAGCACCATGGTGTGGTCATCATGGGGAAGTCAGGAAACACGCAGTGGCAATATAGGATAGTTTTCTGAAAAACATCATGCGGTTTTGTGCATTGTAAAGGTTTCTAACAGGCCATTCACTAGCAGGAGTGAGAAAAACATCACGTAGTGGTGTGAACCAGATGTTCTGAATTAGGATAGGCAGTGAGTGCAAAGTAGGATGGAGAAAAGCACCACGGGAAGGTCAGCACGGGGAGGTCAGGAAACATGCATTCGCAATGTAGGATAGGTTTCTGAAAAACATCGCCGGGTGGTGTGCATTGTAAGGGTTTTTAACAGGCCATTCTCTTGTAGGAGTGAGAAAAACATCACTGGGTGGTGTGAATCGGAGGGCCTGAATTAGGATAAGCATTGAGTGGCAATATAGGATGGAGAAAAGCACCACAGGGTGGTCAGCATGGGGAGGTGAGGAAACATGCAGTGGCAATGTAGGATAGTTTTCTGAAAAAAATAGTGGGGTGGTGCGCATTGTAAGGGTTTCTAACAGGCCATTCACTTGTAGGAGTGAGAAAAACATCACGGGGTGTTGTGAATCGAAGGGCTTGAATTAGGACATGCAGTGAGTGGCAATGTAGGATGGAGAAAAGCACCACAGGGTGGTCAGCATGGGGAGGTCAGGAAACATGCAGTGGCAATGTAGGATAGTTTTCTGAAATACATCACGGGGTGGTGCGCATTGTAAGGTTTTTCTAACAGGCCATTCACTAGTAGGAGTGAGAAAAACATCACGGGGTGGTTTGAATCAGATGTTCTAAATTAGGATAGACAGGGAGTGGCAATATAGGATGGAGAAATGCACCAAGGGGTGGTCAGCATGCGGAGGTCAGGACCCATGTATTGGCAATGTAGGATAGGTTTCTGAAAAGCATCGCCGGGTGGTGTGCATTGTAAGGCTTTCTAACAGGACATTCACTAGTAGGAGTGAGAAAAACATCACGGGGTGGTGTGAATAGGAGGGCCTGAATTAGGATAGGCAGTGAGTGGCAACGTAGGATGGAGAAAAGCACCATGGGGTGGTCAACATGGGGAGGTCAGGAATCATGCAGGGGCAATGTAGGATAGGTTTCTGAAAAACATCGCGGGGTGGTGGGCACGGTAAGAGTTTGTAGCATGCCTTTCACTAGTAGGAGTGAGAAAAACATCACGGGTTGTTGTGAATCGCAGGGCCTGAGTCAGGATAGGCCGTAGGTGGCAATGTAGGAGGGAGAAAAGCACCACAGGGTGGTCAGGATGGGAAGGTCAGAAAACATGTAGTTGCAAAGCAGGATCGGTTTCTGAAAAACATCGCGGGGTTGGACGCATTGTAAAGGTATGTAACAGGCCATTCACTAGTAGGAGTGAGAAATACATCATTGTGTATTGTGAATCGGAGGGCCTGAATCAAGATAGACAATGAGTGGCAATGTAGGATGGAGAAAAGCACCACGGGTTCTTGAGCATGGGGAAGTCAGGAAACATACAATGGCAATGTAGGATAGGTTTCTGAAAAACATCGCGGTGTGGTGCGCATTGTAAGGGTTTGTAGCATGCCATTCACAAGTAGGAGTGAGAAAAACATCACGGGGTGTTGTGAATCGGAGGGCCTGAATTAGGATAGGCAGTGAGTGGCAATGAAGAAGGGAGAAAAGCACCATGGGGTGCTCAACAAGGGGAAGTAAGGAAACATACAGTGGCAATGTAGGATAGGTTTCTGTAAAACATCGTGGGGTGGTGCCCATTGTAAGGATTTCTAACAAGCCATTCACAAGTAGGAGTGAAAAAAACATCACAGGGTGGTGTGAATCGAAGGGCCTGAATTAGGATAGGCATTGAATGGCAATGTAGGATAGAGAAAAGCCGCACAGCATGGTCAGCATGGGGAGCTCAGGAAACATGCAGTGGCAATGTAGGATAGGTTTCTGAAAAAAAGAGTGGAGTGGTGCGCATTGTAAGGCTTTGTAAAGGGCCATTCACTAGTAGGAGTCAGAAAAACATCATGGGGTGGTGTGAATCGGAGCGCCGGAATTAGGTTAGGCAGTGAGTTGCAACGTAAAATGGAGAAAAGCACCACGGTGTGGTCAGCATAGGAGGTCAGGAAACATGCAGTGGCAATGTAGGATAGGTTTCTGAAAAGCATCGTGGCGTTTGGCGCATTGTAAGGGTTTCTAACAGGGCATTCCCTAGTAGGAGTTAGAAAAATATAATGGGCTGGTGTGAATCGGAGGGCCTGATTTAGGATAGGCAGTGAGGGGCAATGTAGGATGGACAAGGGCACCACGGGGTGCTCAGAATGGGGCGGTCAGGAAACATGCAGTGGCAATGTAGGACAGATTTCTGACAATCATTGCCGGGTGGTGCTCATTGTAAGGGTTTCTAAAAGGTCTTTCACTATTAGGATTGACAAAAACATTACAGGGTGGTGTGAATTAAAGGGCCTGAATTAGGATAGGCTGTGAGTGGCAATGTAGGATGGAGAAAAGCACCACGGGATGGTCGTCATGGGGAGGCTAGACAAAATGCAGTGGCAATGTACGATAGGTTTCTGAAAAACATCGCGGGGTGGTGCGCATTGTAAGAGTTTCTAACAGGCCATTCACTAGAAGGAGTGAGAAAAATATAACGGGGTGGTGTGAATTGGAGGGCCTGAATCAGGATAGGCACTGAGTGGCAATGTAGAATGGATAAAAGCACCACGTGGTGGTCAGCATGGAGAGGTCAGGAAACATGCATTGGCAATGTATGAGAAATACATCATGGTGTGGTGTAAATACATTCATGAGAAATACATCATGGTGTGGTGTAAATCGAAGGGCCTGAATCAAGATAGACAGTGAGTGGCAATATGGGATGGAGAAAAGCACCACGGGGTGGTCAGCATGGGAAGGTCAGGAAACATGCAGTGGCAATGTAGGATAGGATTCCGAAAAACATCGCAGGGTGGTGCTCAGTGTAAGAATTTCTAAAAGGCCTTTCACTAGTAGGAGTGAGAAAAACATCACTGGGTTGTGTGAATCGGAGGGCCTGAATCAGGATAGGCCGTGAGTCGCAATGTAAGATGGAGAAAAGCACCACAGGGTGGTCAGCATGGGGAGGTGAGGAAACATGCAGTGGCAATGTAGGATAGGTTTTTGAAAAACATCGCGGGGTGGTGCGCATTGTAAGGCTTTCTAACAAGCCATTCCCAAGTAGAAGTGAAAAACACATCACGGTGTGGTGTGAATCGGACAGCCTGAATTAGGATAGGCAGTGCGTGGCAATGAAGAACGGAGAAAAGCACCACAAGTTGGTCAACATGGGGAGGTCAGGAAACATGCAGTGGTAATGTAGGATAGGTTGCTGAAAAAAAATTGGGGTTGTGCGCATTGTAAGGGTTTCTAACAGGCCATTCACTTGTAGGAGTGAGAAAAGCATCACGGGGTGTTGTGAATCGGAGGGCCTGAATTTGGATAGGCAGTGAGTGGCAATGTAGGATGGAGAAAAGCACCACAGGGTGGTCAGCATGGGGAGGTCAGGAAACATGCAGTGGCAATGTAGGATAGATTTCTGAAATACATCACGGGGTGGTGCGCATTGTAAGGTTTTTCTAACAGGCCATTCACTAGTAGGAGTGAGAAAAACATCACGGGGTGGTTTGAATGAGATGTTCTGTATTAGGACAGACAGTGAGTGGCAATGTAGGGTGGAGAAATGCACCAAGGGGTGGTCAGCATGCGGAGGTCAGGAAACATGCATTGGCAATGTAGGATAGGTTTCTGAAAAACATCGCCGAGTGGTGTGCATTGTAAGGCTTTCAAACAGGCCATTCACTAGTAGGAGTGAGAAAAACATCACGGGGTGGTGTGAATAGGAGGGCCTGAATTAGGATAAGCATTGAGTGGCAATGTAGGATGGAGAAAAGCACCATGGGGTGGTCAGCATGGGGAGGTCAGGAATCATGCAGTGGCAATGTAGGATATGTTTCTGAAAAACATCGCGCGGTGGTGCGCATGGTAAGGGTTTGTAGCATGCCTTTCCCTAGTAGGAGTGAGAAAAACATCACGGGGAGTTGTGAATCACAGGGCCTGAGTCAGGATAGGCCGTGGGTGGCAATGTAGTAGGGAGAAAAGCACCACAGGGTGGTCAGGATGGGAAGGTCAGAAAACATGCAGTGGCAATGCAGGATCTGTTTCTGAAAAACTTCGCGGGATTGGACGCATTGTAAGGGTATGTAACAGGCCAGTAACTAGTAGGAGTGAGAAATACATCATTGTGTATTGTGAATCGGAGGGCCTGAATCAAGTTAGACAATGAGTGGCAATGTAGGATGGAGAAAAGCACCACGGGTTCTTGAAAATGGGGAAGTCTGGAAACATGCAATGGCAATGTAGGATAGGTTTCTGAAAAACATCGCGGGGTGGGGTGCATTGTAAGGGTTTCTAACAGGGCATTCACTAGTAGGAGTGAGAAAAATATAATGGGCTGGTGTGAATCGGAGGGCCTGAATCAGGATAGGCAGTGAGTGGCAATGTAGGATGGAGAAAAGCACCACGGGTTTGTGAGCATGGGGAGGTCAGGAAACATGCAGTGGCAATGTAGGATAGGTTTCTGAAAAGCATCGTGGCGTTGGGCGCATTGTAAGAGTTTCTAACAGGCCATTCACTAGAAGGAGTGAGAAAAATATAACGGGGTGGTGTGAATTGGAGGGCCTGAATCAGGATAGGCACTGAGTGGCAATGTAGAATGGATAAAAGCACCACGTGGTGGTCAGCATGGAGAGGTCAGGAAACATGCATTGCCAATGTATGAGAAATACATCATGGTGTGGTGTAAATACATTCATGAGAAATACATCATGGTGTGGTGTAAATCGAAGGGCCTGAATCAAGATAGACAGTGAGTGGCAATATGGGATGGAGAAAAGCACCACGGGGTGGTCAGCATGGGAAGGTCAGGAAACATGCAGTGGCAATGTAGGATAGGATTCCGAAAAACATCGCAGGGTGGTGCTCATTGTAAGAATTTCTAAAAGGCCTTTCACTAGTAGGAGTGAGAAAAACATCACTGGGTTGTGTGAATCGGAGGGCCTGAATCAGGATAGGCCGTGAGTCGCAATGTAAGATGGAGAAAAGCACCACAGGGTGGTCAGCATGGGGAGGTGAGGAAACATGCAGTGGCAATGTAGGATAGGTTTTTGAAAAACATCGCGGGGTGGTGCGCATTGTAAGGCTTTCTAACAAGCCATTCCCAAGTAGAAGTGAAAAACACATCACGGTGTGGTGTGAATCGGACGGCCTGAATTAGGATAGGCAGTGCGTGGCAATGAAGAACGGAGAAAAGCACCACAAGTTGGTCAACATGGGGAGGTCAGGAAACATGCAGTGGTAATGTAGGATAGGTTGCTGAAAAAAAAATTGGGGTTGTGCGCATTGTAAGGGTTTCTAACAGGCCATTCACTTGTAGGAGTGAGAAAAGCATCACGGGGTGTTGTGAATCGGAGGGCCTGAATTTGGATAGGCAGTGAGTGGCAATGTAGGATGGAGAAAAGCACCACAGGGTGGTCAGCATGGGGAGGTCAGGAAACATGCAGTGGCAATGTAGGATAGATTTCTGAAATACATCACGGGGTGGTGCGCATTGTAAGGTTTTTCTAACAGGCCATTCACTAGTAGGAGTGAGAAAAACATCACGGGATGGTTTGAATCAGATGTTCTGTATTAGGATAGACAGTGAGTGGCAATGTAGGGTGGAGAAATGCACCAAGGTGTGGTCAGCATGCGGAGGTCAGGAAACATGCATTGGCAATGTAGGATAGGTTTCTGAAAAACATCGCCGAGTGGTGTGCATTGTAAGGCTTTCAAATAGGCCATTCACTAGTAGGAGTGAGAAAAACATCACGGGGTGGTGTGAATAGGAGGGCCTGAATTAGGATAAGCATTGAGTGGCAATGTAGGATGGAGAAAAGCACCATGGGGTGGTCAGCATGGGGAGGTCAGGAATCATGCAGTGGCAATGTAGGATATGTTTCTGAAAAACATCGCGCGGTGGTGCGCATGGTAAGGGTTTGTAGCATGCCTTTCCCTAGTAGGAGTGAGAAAAACATCACGGGGAGTTGTGAATCACAGTGCCTGAGTCAGGATAGGCCGTGGATGGCAATGTAGTAGGGAGAAAAGCACCACAGGGTGGTCAGGATGGGAAGGTCAAAAACATGCAGTGGCAATGCAGGATCTGTTTCTGAAAAACTTCGCGGGATTGGACGCATTGTAAGGGTATGTAACAGGCCAGTAACTAGTAGGAGTGAGAAATACATCATTGTGTATTGTGAATCGGAGGGCCTGAATCAAGTTAGACAATGAGTGGCAATGTAGGATGGAGAAAAGCACCACGGGTTCTTGAAAATGGGGAAGTCTGGAAACATGCAATGGCAATGTAGGATAGGTTTCTGAAAAACATCGCGGGGTGGGGTGCATTGTAAGGGTTTCTAACAGGGCATTCACTAGTAGGAGTGAGAAAAATATAATGGGCTGGTGTGAATCGGAGGGCCTGAATCAGGATAGGCAGTGAGTGGCAATGTAGGATGGAGAAAGGCACCAAGGGGTGCTCAGGATGGGGAGGTCAGGAAACATGCAGTGGCAATGTAGGATAGGTTTCTGAAAAACATCGCGGGGTGGTGCGCATTGTAAGTGTTTCTAACAGGACATTCACTAGTAGAAGTGAGAAAAACATCACAGGGTGGTGTGAATCGGAGGGCCTGAATCAGGATAGGCAGTGAGTGCCAATGTAGGATGGAGAAAAGGATCAACGGGTGGTCAGATGGGGAGGTCAGAAAACATGCATTGGCAATGTAGGATAGGTTTCTGAAAAACATCGCAGGGTGGGCGCATTGTAAGGGTTTCTAAAAGGTCTTTCACTAGTAGAAGTGAGAAAAACATCACGGGGTCATGTGAATCAGATGTTCTGAATTATGATAGGCAGTGAGTGCAATATAGGATGGACAAAAGCACCACGGGGTGGTCAGCATGGGGAGGTCAGGAAATATGATTGGCAAAGTAGGATATGTTCCTGAAAAACATCGCCGGGAATTGCGCATTGTAAGGCTTTCTAACAGGCCATTCACTAGTAGGAGTGAGAAAAACATCACGGGGTGGTGTGAATCGGAGGGTCTGAATTAGGATAGGCAGTGAATGGCAATGAAAAATGGAGAAAAGCACCACGGGGTGGTCAACATGGGGAGGTCAGAAAAGATGTAATGGCAATTTACGATAGGTTTCTGAAAAACATCACGGGGTGGTGCACATTGTAAGGCTTTCTAACAAGCCATTCACAAGTAGGAGTGATAAAACATCACAGCGTGGTGTGAATCGGGGGCCCTGAATTAGGATAGGCTTTGAGTGGCAATGTAGGATGAAGAAAAGCACCACAGGGTGGTCAGCATGGGGAGGTCAGTAAACATGCAATGGCAATATAGGATAGGTTTCTGAAAAACATAGTCGGGTGGTGCGCATTGTAAGGCTTTCTACAAAGCCATTCCCAAGTAGAAGTGAAAAAAACATCACGGAATGGTGTGAATCGGAGGGCCTGGATTAGGATAGGCAGTGAGTGGCAATGTAGGATGGAGAAAAGCACCATGGGTTGGTGAGCATGAGGATGTCAGGAAACAAGCAAATGCAATGTAGGATAGGTTTATGAAAAACATCGCGGGGTTGTGCGCATTGTAAGTGTTTGTAGCAGGCCATTCACTAGTAGGACTGAGAAAATCATCACGGGGTCGTGTGAATCGGAGGGCCCGAATTAGCGTAGGCAGTGAGTGGCAATGAAGAATGGAGAAAAGCACCACAGGGTTGTCAACATGGGGAGGTCAGGAAACATGCAGTGGTAATAGGATATGTTTCTGAAAAAAAAAAAAGTGGGGTGGTGCGCATGGTAAGTGTTTCTAACAGGCCATTCACTTGTTGGAGTGAGAAAAACATCACGGGGTGTTGTGAATCCGAGGGCCTGAATTAGGATAGGCAGTGAGTGGCAATATAGGATGGAGAAAAGCACCACAGTGTGGTCAGCATGGGGAGGTTAGGAAACATGCAGTGGCAATGTAGGATAGTTTTCTGAAAAACATCACGGGATGGTGCGCATTGTAAGGGTTTTCTAACAGGCCATTCACTAGTAGGAGTGAGAAAAACATCACGGGGTGGTTTGAATCTGATGTTCTGAATTAGGATAGAGAGTGAGTGGCAATTTAGGATGGAGAAATGCACCAAGGGGTGGTCAGCATGCGGAGATCAGGACCCATGCATTGGCAATGTAGGATAGGTTTATGAAAAACATCGCCGGGTGGTGCGCATTGTAAGGGTTTTCTAACATTCCATTCACTAGTAGGAGTGAGAAAAATATCACGGCGTGGTGTGAATCGGAGGGCCTGAATCAGGATAGGCAGTGAGTCGCTATGTAGGATGGAGAAAAGCACCATGGGATGGTCATCATGAGGAAGTCAGGACTCAGGCAGTGGCAATGTAGGATATGTTTATGAAAATCATCGCGGGTGGTGAGAATTGTATGGGTTTCTAACAGGCCATTCACTAGTAGGAGTGAGAAAAACATCACGGGATGGTGTGAATCAGATGTTCTGAATTAGGATAGGCAGTGAGTGGCAATGTAGGATGGAGAAAAGCACCACAGGGTGGTTATCATGGGGAGGACAGGAAACATGCAGTGGCAATGTAGGATAGTTTTCTGAAAAACATCACGGGGTGGTGCGTATTTTAAGGGTTTCTAACAGATCATTCACTAGGAGGAGTGAGAAAAACATCACGGGATGGTGTGAATCAGATGTTCTGAATTATGATAGGCAGTGAATGGCAATGTAGGATGGACAAAAGCACCACAGGGTGGTCAGCATGGGGAGGTTAGGAAACATGCATTGGCAATGTAGGATAGGTTTTTAAAAAACATCCTCGGGTGGTGCTCATTGTAAGGGTTTCTGACAGCCAATTCACAGGTAGGAGTGAGAAAAACATCACGGGGTTGTGTGAATCGGAGGGCCTGAATTATGATAGGCAGTGAGTGGCAATGTAAGATGGAGAGAAGGACCAAGGGGTGGACAGCATGGTGAGGTCAGGAAACATGCAGTGGAAATATAGGATAGGTTTCTGAAAAACATCTCGGCATAGTGCGCATGGTAAGGGTTTCTAACAGACCATTTAGTAGTAGGAGTGAGAAATACATCATGGTGTGGTGTGAATTGGAGGGTTTAATCAAGTTAGACAGTGAGTGTCTTTGTAGGATGGAGAAAAGCACCACGGGTTGGTGAGCATGGGGAGGTCAGGAAACATGCATTGGCAATGTACGATAGGTTTCTGAAAACCATCGCGGGGTTGTTCGCATTGTAAGGGTTTGTAGAAGGCCATTCACTAGTAGGAGAGAGAAAAACATCACGTGGTGGTGTGAATCGGAGGTGCTGAATTAGGATAGGCAGTGGGTGGCAATGAAGAATGGAGAAAAGCACCAGGGGTGGTCAACATGGGGAGGTCAGGAAACATGTAATGGCAATGCAGGATAGGTTTCTGAAAAACAGCACGGGGAGGTGCACATTGTAAGGCTTTCTAACAAGCCATTCACAAGTAGGAGTGAAAATAACATCACATGGTGGTGTGAATCGGAGGGTCTGAATTAGGATAGGCTGTGAGTGGCAATGTAGGATGGAGAAAAGCACCACGCGTTTGTCAGCATGGGGAGGTAAGGAAACATGCAGAGGCAATGTAGAATAGGTTTCTGACAAGCATCACTGGGTGGTGTGCATTGTAAGGGTTTCTAACAGGCCATTCACTAGTAGGAGTGAGAACAACATCACGCGGTGGTGTGAATCGGAGGCCCTGAATTAGGATAGGCAGTGAGTGGCAATGTAGGATGGAGAAAAGCACCATGGGATAGTCATCATGGGGAGGTCAGGACTCAGGCAGTGGCAATGTAGGATAGGTTTCTGAAAAACTTTGCGGATGGTGAGAATTGTATGGGTTTCTAACAGGCCATTCACTAGTAGGAGTGAGAAAAACATCACGGGGAGGTGTGAATCAGATGTTCTGAATTAGGATAGGCAGTGAGTGGCAATGTAGGATGGAGAAAAGCACCACAGGGTGTACAGCATGGGGAGATCATGAAACATGCAGTGGCAATGTAGGATAGGTTTCTGAAAAAAAAAAAAAAAACCGGGTGGTGCGCATTGTAAGGGTTTCTAACAGGCCATTCACTAGTAGGAGTGAGAAAAACATCATGGGGTGGTGTGAATCGGTGGGGCTGAATTAGGATAGGCAGTGAATGGCAATAAAGAATGGAGAAAAGCACCACGGGGAGGTCAACATGGGGAGGTCAGAAAAGATGTAATGGCAATTTACGATAGGTTTCTGAAAAACATCACGGGGTGGTGCACATTGTAAGGCTTTCTAACAAGCCATTCACAAGTAGGAGTGATAAAACATCACAGCGTGGTGTGAATCGGAGGGCCTGAATTAGGATAGGCTTTGAGTGGCAATGTAGGATGAAGAAAAGCACCACAGGGTGGTCAGCATGGGGAGGTCAGGAAACATGCAATGGCAATATGGATAGGTTTCTGAAAAACATAGTCGGGTGGTGCGCATTGTAAGGCTTTCTACAAAGCCATTCCCAAATAGAAGTGAAAAAAACATCACGGAATGGTGTGAATCGGAGGGCCTGGATTAGGATAGGCAGTGAGTGGCAATGTAGGATGGAGAAAAGAACCACGGGTTGGTGAGCATGGGGATGTCAGGAAACAAGCAAATGCAATGTAGGATAGGTTTCTGATAAACATCGCGGGGTTGTGCGCATTGTAAGTGTTTGTAGCAGGCCATTCACTAGTAGGACTGAGAAAATCATCACGGGGTGGTGTGAATCGGAGGGCCCGAATTAGGATAGGCAGTGAGTGGCAATGAAGAATGGAGAAAAGCACCACAGGGTTGTCAACATGGGGAGGTCAGGAAACATGCAGTGGTAATAGGATATGTTTCTGAAAAAAAAAAGTGGGGTGGTGCGCATGGTAAGGGTTTCTAACAGGCCATTCACTTGTTGGAGTGAGAAAAACATCACGGGGTGTTGTGAATCCGAGGGCCTGTATTAGGATAGGCAGTGAGTGGCAATGTAGGATGGAGAAAAGCACCACTGTATGGTCAGCATGGGGAGGTTAGGAAACATGCAGTGGCAATGTAGGATAGTTTTCTGAAAAACATCACGGGATGGTGCGCATTGTAAGGGTTTTCTAACAGGCCATTCACTAGTAGGAGTGAGAAAAACATCACGGGGTGGTTTGAATCAGATGTTCTGAATTAGGATAGACAGTGAGTGGCAATTTAGGATGGAGAAATGCACCAAGGGGTGGTCAGCATGCGGAGATCAGGACCCATGCATTGGCAATGTAGGATAGGTTTATGAAAAACATCGCCGGGTGGTGCGCATTGTACGGGTTTCTAACATTCCATTCACTAGTAGGAGTGAGAAAAATATCACGGCGTGGTGTGAATCGGAGGGCCTGAATCAGGATAGGCAGTGAGTCGCTATGTAGGATGGAGAAAAGCACCACGGGATGGTCATCATGAGGAGGTCAGGACTCAGGCAGTGGCAATGTAGGATACGTTTATGAAAATCATCGCGGGTGGTGAGAATTGTATGGGTTTCTAACAGGCCATTCACTAGTAGGAGTGAGAAAAACATCACGGGATGTTGTGAATCAGATGTTCTGAATTACGATAGGCAGTGAGTGGCAATGTAGGATGGAGAAAAGCACCACGGGGTGGTAAGCATGGGGAGGTCCCGAAATATGCAGTGGCAATGTAGGATAGGTTTCTGAAAAAAAAAAAAAAAGCCCTGTGGTGCGCATTGTAAGGGTTTCTAACAGGTCATTCATTTTTAGGAGTCAGAAAAACATCACGGGGTGGTGTGAATCGGAGTGCCTGATTTAGGATAGGCATTGAGTGGCAATGTAGAATGGAGAATAGCACCACGGGGTGGTTATCATGGGGAGGACAGGAAACATGCAGTGGCAATGTAGGATAGTTTTCTGAAAAACATCACGGGGTGGTGCGTATTTTAAGGGTTTCTAACAGACCATTCACTAGGAGGAGTGAGAAAAACATCACGGGATGGTGTGAATCAGATGTTCTGAATTATGATAGGCAGTGAGTGGCAATGTAGGGTGGAGAAAAGCACCACAGGGTGGTCATCATGGGGAGGTTAGGAAACATGCATTGGCAATCTAGGATAGGTTTTTAAAAAACATCCTCGGGTGGTGCTCATTGTAAGGGTTTCTAACAGCCAATTCACTGGTAGGAGTGAGAAAAACATCACGGGGTGGTGTGAATCTGAGGGCCTGAATTATGATAGGCAGTGAGTGGCAATGCAAGATGGAGAGAAGGACCACGGGGTGGACAGCATGGTGAGGTCAGGAAACATGCAGTGGAAATGTAGGATAGGTTTCTGAAAAACATCGCGGCGTAGTGCGCATGGTAAGGGTTTCTAACAGGCCATTCACTAGTAGGAGTGAGAAATACATCATGGTGTGGTGTGAATTGGAGGGCTTTAATCAAGTTAGACAGTGAGTGTCATTGTAGGATGGAGAAAAGCACCACGGGTTGGTGAGCATGGGGAGGTCAGGAAACATGCATTGGCAATGTACGATAGGTTTCTGAAAACCATTGCGGTGTTGTTCGCATTGTAAGGGTTTGTAGAAGGCCATTCACTAGTAGGAGAGGGAAAAACATCACGTGGTGGTGTGAATCGGAGGTGCTGAATTAGGATAGGCAGTGGGTGGCAATGAAGAATGGAGAAAAGCACCAGGGGTGGTCAACATGGGGAGGTCAGGAAACATGTAATGGCAATGCAGGATAGGTTTCTGAAAAACAGCACGGGGTGGTGCACATTGTAAGGCTTTCTAACAAGCCATTCACAAGTAGGAGTGAAAATAACATCACAGGGTGGTGTGAATCAGATGTTCTGAATTACGATAGGCAGTGAGTGGCAATGTAGGATGGAGAAAAGCACCACGCGTTTGTCAGCATGGGGAGGTAAGGAAACATGCAGAAGCAATGTAGAATAGGTTTCTGATAAGCATCACTGGGTGGTGCGCATTGTAAGGGTTTATAACAGGCCATTCACTAGTAGGAGTGAGAACAACATCACGCGGTGGTGTGAATCGGAGGACGTGAATTAGGATAGGCAGTGAGTGGCAATGTAGGATGGAGAAAAGCACCATGGGATAGTCATCATGGGGAGGTCAGGACTCAGGCAGTGGCAATGTAGGATAGGTTTCTGAAAAACTTCGCGGATGGTGAGAATTGTTAGGGTTTCTAACAGGCCATTCACTAGTAGGAGTGAGAAAAATATAATGGGCTGGTGTGAATCGGAGGTCCTGAATCAGGATAGGCAGTGAGTGGCAATGTAGGATGGAGAAGGGCACCACGGGGTGCTCAGGATGGGGAGGTCAGGAAACATGCAGTGGCAATGTAGGATAGGTTTCTGAAAAACATTGCGGGGTGGTGCTCATTGTAAGGGCTTCTAAAAGGCCTTTCACTAGTAGGATTGAGAAAAACTTCACGGATTGGTGTGAATCGGAGGGGCTGAATTAGGATAGGCATTGAGTGGCAATGAGGAATGGAAAAAAGCACCACGGGGTGGTCAATATGGGGAGGTCAGGAAACATGCAGTGGCAGTATAGGATAGGTTTCTGAAAAACATCGCGGGGTCGTGCCCATTGTAAGGATTTCTAACAAGCCATTCACAAATATGAGTGAAAAATACATCACGGGGTGGTGTGAATCAAAGGGCCTGAGTTAGGATAGGATGTGAGTGGCAATGTAAGATGGAGAAAAGCACCACGGGATGGTCATCATGGGGAGGTCAGGAAACATGCAGTGGCAATGTAGGATAGGATTCCGAAAAACATCGCGGGTTGGTGCTCAGTGTAAGGGATTCTAAAAGGCCTTTCACTAGTCGGAGTGAGAAAAACATCATGGGGTTGTGTGAATCTTAGGGCCAGAATCAGGATAGGCCGTGAGTGGCAATGTAGGATGGAGAATATCACCACGGGGTGGTCAGGATGGGGAGGTCAGGAAACGTGCAGTGGCAATGTAGGATAGATTTCTGAAAAAAATCGCGGGGAAGTGCGCATTTTAAGGGTATCTAACAGGCCATTCACTAGTAGGAGTGAGAAATACATCATGGTTTCGGGTGAATCGGAGGGCCTGAATCAAGATAGACAGTGAGTGGCAATGTACGATGGAGAAAAGCACCAAGGGGTGGTCAGAATGCGGAGGTCAGGACCCACGCATTGGCAATGTAGGATAGGTTTCTGAAAAACATCCCCGGGTGGTGTGCATTGTAAGGGTTTCTAACAGGCCATTCACTAGTAGGAGTGAGAAAAACATCACGGGGTGGTGTGAATAGGAGGGCCTGAATTAGGATAGGCAGTGAGTGGCAACGTAGGATGGAGAAAAGCACCAAGCTGTGGTCAGCATGGGGAGGTCAGGAAACATGCATTGGCAATGTAGGATAGGTTTCTGAAAAACATCGCCGGGTGGTGCGCATTGTAAGGGATTCTAACAGGCCAATCACTAGTAGGAGTGAGAAAAACAACATGGGGTGGTGTGAATCGGAGGGCCTGAATCAGGATAGGCAGTCAGTGGCAATGTAGGATGGAGAAGGGCACCACGGGGTGCTCAGGATGGGGAGGTCAGGAAACATGCAGTGGCAATGTAGGATAGGGTTCTGAAAAACATTGCAGGGTGGTGCTCATTGTAAGGGTTTCTAAAAGGCCTTTCACTAGTAGGGTTGAGAAAAACATCACGGGGTAGTGACAATCGGAGGGCCTGAATTAGGATAGGCAGTGAGTGTCAATGAAGAATGGAGAAAATCACCACGGAGTGGTCAATATGCGGAGGTCAGGAAACATGCAGTGGCAATGTAGGATAGGTTTCGGAAAATCATCGCGGGGTGGTGGGCATGGTAAGGTTTTGTAGCATGCCTTTCACTAGTAGGAGTGAGAAAAACATCACGGGGTGTTGTGAATCACAGGGCATGAGTCAGGATAGGCCATAGGTGGCAATGTAGAAGGGAGAAAAGCACCACGGGGTGGTCAGGATGGGAAGGTCAGAAAACATGCAGTGGCAATGCAGGATCGGTTTCTGAAAAACATCGCGTGGTTGGACGCATTGTAAGGGTATGTAAAAGGCCATTCACTAGTAGGAGTGAGAAATACATCATTGTGTATTGTGAATCGGAGGGCCTGAATCAAGATGGACAATGAGTGGCAATGTAGGATGGAGAAAAGCACCACGGGTTCTTGAGCATGGGGAAGTCAGGAAACATGCAATGGCAATGTAGGATAGGTTTGTGAAAAACATCGCGGTGTGGTGCGCATTGTAAGGGTTTGTAGCATGCCATTCACTAGTAAGAGTGAGAAAAACATCACGCGGTGGAGTGAATCGGAGGGCCTGAATTAGGATAGGCAGTGAGTGGCAATGAAGAAGGGAGAAAAGCACCACGGGGTGGCCAACATGGGGAAGTCAGGAAACATACAGTGGCAATGTAGGATAGGTTTCTGTAAAACATCGTGGGATGGTGCCCATTGTAAGGATTTCTAACCAGCCATTCACAAGTAGGAGTGAAAAAAACATCACGGGGTGGTGTGAATCGAAGGGCCTGAATTAGGAAAAGCAGTGAGTGGCAATGTAGGATGGAGAAAAGCACTACGGGGTGGTCAGCATGGGGAGGTCAGGAAACATGCATTGGCAATGTAGGATAGGTTTCTGAAAAACATCGCCGGGTGGTGCGCATTGTAAGGGTTTCTAACAGGCCAATCACTAGTAGGAGTGAGAAAAACATCATGGGGTGGTGTGAATCGGAGGGCCTGAATTAGGATAGGCATTGAGTGGCAATGTAGGATAGAAAAAAGCAGCACAGCATGGTCAGCATGGGGAGCTCAGGAACCATGCAGTGGCAATGTAGGATACGTTTCTGAAAAAAACAGCGGAGTGGTGCGCATTGTAAGGCTTTCTAAAAGGCCATTCACTAGTAGGAGTCAGAAAAACATCACGGGGTGGTGTGAATCGGAGCGCCTGAATTAGTTTTGGCAGTGAGTTGCAACGTAAAATGGAGAAAAGCACCACGGTGTGGTCAGCATAGGAGGTCAGGAAACATGCAGTGGCAATGTAGGATAGGTTTCTGAAAAACATCGCGGGGTGGGGCGCATTGTAAGGGTTTCTAACAGGGCATTCCCTAGTAGGAGTGAGAAAAATATAATGGGCTGGTGTGAATCGGAGGGCCTGAATCAGGATAGGCAGTGAGTGGCAATGTAGGATGGAGAAGGGCACCACGGGGTGCTCAGGATGGGGAGGTCAGGAAACATGCAGTGGCAATGTAGGATAGGTTTCTGAAAAACATTGTGCGGTGGTGCTCATTTTAAGGGCTTCTAAAAGGCCTTTCACTAGTAGGATTGAGAAAAACTTCACGGATTGGTGTGAATCGGAGGGGCTGAATTAGGATAGGCATTGAGTGGCAATGAAGAATTGAGAAAAGCACCACGGTGTGGCCAATATGGGGAGGTCAGGAAACATGCAGTGGCAACGTAGGACAGGTTTCTGAAAAACATCGCGGTGTGGTGCCCATTGTAAGGATTTCTAACAAGCCATTCACAAATAGGAGTGAAAAATACATCACGGGGTGGTGTGAATCAAAGGGCCTGAATTAGGATAGGCTGGGAGTGGCAATGTAGGATGGAGAAAAGCACCACGTGGTGGTCATCATGGGGAGGTCAGGAAACATGCATTGGCAATGTAGGATAGGTTTCTGAAAAACATCGCCGGGTGGTGCGCATTGTATGTGTTTCTAACAGGCCATTCACGAGTAGGAGTGAGAAAAACATCATAGAGGGGTGTGAATCGGAGGGCCTGAATCAGGATAGGCAGTGAGTGGCAATGTAGGATGGAGAAAAGGACCATGGGGTGGTCCGGATGGGGAGGTCAGTACATGCAGTGGCAATGTAGGATGGGTTTCTAAAAATCATCGCGGGGTGGGGCGCATTGTAAGGGTTTCTAACAGGCCATTCAATAGTAGAAGTGAGAAATACATCATGGTTTGGTGTAAATCGGAGGGCCTGAATCAAGAAAGACAGTGAGTGGCAATATCGGATGGAGAAAAGCACCACGGGGTGGTCAGCATGGGGAGGTCAGGAAACATGCAGTGGCAATGTAGGATAGGATTCCGAAAAACATCGCAGGGTGGTGCTCATTGTAAGAATTTCTAAAAGGCCTTTCACTAGTAGGAGTGAGAAAAACATTCCGGGGTTGTGTGAATTGGAGGGCCTGAATCAGGTTAGGCCGTGAGTCGAAATGTAGGATGGAGAAAAGCACCACGGGATGGTCAGGAAGGGGAGGTCAGGAAACATGCTGTGGCAATGTAGGATAGGTTTCTGTAAAACATCCCGGGGTAGTGTGCATTGTAAGGGTTTGTAAAAGGCCATTCCCTAGTAGGAGTGAGAAATACATCATGATGTGGTGTGAATTGGAGGGCCTGAATCAAGATAGACAGTGAGTGGCAATGTAGGATGCAGAAAAGCACCACGGGTTCTTGAGCATGGGGAGGACAGGAAACATGCAATGGCAATGTTGGATATGTTTCTGAAAAACATCCCTGGGTGGTGCGCATTGTAAGGATTTGTAGCAGGTCATTCACTAGTAGGAGTGAGAAAAACATCACGTGGTGGTATGAATCAGAGGGCCTGAATTAGGATAGGCAGTGAGTGGCAATGAAGAATGGAGAAAAGCACTACGGGGTGGTCAACATAGAAAGGTCAGGGAACATGCAGTGGCAATTTAGGATAGGTTTCAAAAAACATCGCGGGGTGGTGCCCATTGTAAGGATTTCTAACAAGCCATTCACAAGTAGGAGTGAAAAAAACATCACGGAGTGGTGTGAATAGAAAGGCCTCAATTAGTATAGCCTGTGAGTGGCAATGTAGGATGGAGAAAAGCACCACGGTGTGGTCAGCATGGGGAGGTAAGGAAACATGCATTGGCAATGTAGGATAGGTTTCTGAAAAACATCGCGGGGTGGTGCGCATTGTAAGGGTATCTAACAGGCCATTCACTAGTAGGAGTGAGAAAAATATAACGGGGTGGTGTGAATTGGAGGGCCTAAATCAGGATAGGCAGGGAGTGGCAATGTATAATGGAGAAAAGCACCACGGGGTGGTCAGCATGGGGAGGTCACGAAACATGCATTGGCAATGTAGGATACGTTTCTGAAAAAAAAGCAGGGTGGTGCGCATTGTAAGGGTTTTTAACAGGCCATTCAATAGTAGGAGAGAGAAAAACATCATGAGGTGGTGTGAATCAGAGGGCCATAATTAGGATAGGCAGTGAGTGGCAATGTAGGATGGAGAAAAGCACCATGGTGTGGTCATCATGGGGAAGTCAGGAAACACGCAGTGGCAATATAGGATAGTTTTCTGAAAAACATCATGCGGTTTTGCGCATTGTAAAGGTTTCTAACAGGCCATTCACTAGCAGGAGTGAGAAAAACATCACGTAGTGGTGTGAACCAGATGTTCTGAATTAGGATAGGCAGTGAGTGCAAAGTAGGATGGAGAAAAGCACCACGGGAAGGTCAGCACGGGGAGGTCAGGAAACATGCATTCGCAATGTAGGATAGGTTTCTGAAAAACATCGCCGGGTGGTGTGCATTGTAAGGGTTTTTAACAGGCCATTCTCTTGTAGGAGTGAGAAAAACATCACTGGGTGGTGTGAATCGGAGGGCCTGAATTAGGATAAGCATTGAGTGGCAATATAGGATGGAGAAAAGCACCACAGGGTGGTCAGCATGGGGAGGTGAGGAAACATGCAGTGGCAATGTAGGATAGTTTTCTGAAAAAAATAGTGGGGTGGTGCGCATTGTAAGGGTTTCTAACAGGCCATTCACTTGTAGGAGTGAGAAAAACATCACGGGGTGTTGTGAATCGAAGGGCTTGAATTAGGACATGCAGTGAGTGGCAATGTAGGATGGAGAAAAGCACCACAGGGTGGTCAGCATGGGGAGGTCAGGAAACATGCAGTGGCAATGTAGGATAGTTTTCTGAAATACATCACGGGGTGGTGCGCATTGTAAGGTTTTTCTAACAGGCCATTCACTAGTAGGAGTGAGAAAAACATCACGGGGTGGTTTGAATCAGATGTTCTAAATTAGGATAGACAGGGAGTGGCAATATAGGATGGAGAAATGCACCAAGGGGTGGTCAGCATGCGGAGGTCAGGACCCATGTATTGGCAATGTAGGATAGGTTTCTGAAAAGCATCGCCGGGTGGTGTGCATTGTAAGGCTTTCTAACAGGACATTCACTAGTAGGAGTGAGAAAAACATCACGGGGTGGTGTGAATAGGAGGGCCTGAATTAGGATAGGCAGTGAGTGGCAACGTAGGATGGAGAAAAGCACCATGGGGTGGTCAACATGGGGAGGTCAGGAATCATGCAGGGGCAATGTAGGATAGGTTTCTGAAAAACATCGCGGGGTGGTGGGCATGGTAAGAGTTTGTAGCATGCCTTTCACTAGTAGGAGTGAGAAAAACATCACGGGTTGTTGTGAATCGCAGGGCCTGAGTCAGGATAGGCCGTAGGTGGCAATGTAGGAGGGAGAAAAGCACCACAGGGTGGTCAGGATGGCAAGGTCAGAAAACATGTAGTTGCAAAGCAGGATCGGTTTCTGAAAAACATCGCGGGGTTGGACGCATTGTAAAGGTATGTAACAGGCCATTCACTAGTAGGAGTGAGAAATACATCATTGTGTATTGTGAATCGGAGGGCCTGAATCAAGATAGACAATGAGTGGCAATGTAGGATGGAGAAAAGCACCACGGGTTCTTGAGCATGGGGAAGTCAGGAAACATGCAATGGCAATGTAGGATAGGTTTCTGAAAAACATCGCAGTGTGGTGCGCATTGTAAGGGTTTGTAGCATGCCATTCACTAGTAGGAGTGAGAAAAACATCACGGGGTGTTGTGAATCGGAGGGCCTGAATTAGGATAGGCAGTGAGTGGCAATGAAGAAGGGAGAAAAGCACCATGGGGTGCTCAACAAGGGGAAGTAAGGAAACATACAGTGGCAATGTAGGATAGGTTTCTGTAAAACATCGTGGAGTGGTGCCCATTGTAAGGATTTCTAACAAGCCATTCACAAGTAGGAGTGAAAAAAACATCACGGGGTGGTGTGAATCGAAGGGCCTGAATTAGGAAAAGCAGTGAGTGGCAATGTAAGATGGAGAAAAGCACTACAGGGTGGTCAGCATGGGGAGGTCAGGAAACATGCATTGGCAATGTAGGATAGGTTTCTGAAAAACATCCCCGGGTGGTGCGCATTTTAAGGGTTTCTAACAGGCCATTCACTAGTAGGAGTGAGAAAAACATCACGGGGTGGTGTGAATCGGAGGGCCTGAATTAGGATAGGCATTGAATGGCAATGTAGGATAGAGAAAAGCAGCACAGCATGGTCAGCATGGGGAGCTCAGGAAACATGCAGTGGCAATGTAGGATAGGTTTCTGAAAAAAAGAGTGGAGTGGTGCGCATTGTAAGGCTTTGTAAAGGGCCATTCACTAGTAGGAGTCAGAAAAACATCATGGGGTGGTGTGAATCGGAGCGCCGGAATTAGGTTAGGCAGTGAGTTGCAACGTAAAATGGAAAAAAGCACCACGGTGTGGTCAGCATAGGAGGTCAGGAAACATGCAGTGGCAATGTAGGATAGGTTTCTGAAAAGCATCGTGGCGTTGGGCGCATTGTAAGGGTTTCTAACAGGGCATTCCCTAGTAGGAGTTAGAAAAATATAATGGGCTGGTGTGAATCGGAGGGCCTGATTTAGGATAGGCAGTGAGGGGCAATGTAGGATGGACAAGGGCACCACGGGGTGCTCAGAATGGGGCGGTCAGGAAACATGCAGTGGCAATGTAGGACAGATTTCTGACAATCATTGCCGGGTGGTGCTCATTGTAAGGGTTTCTAAAAGGTCTTTCACTATTAGGATTGACAAAATCATTACAGGGTGGTGTGAATCAAAGGGCCTGAATTAGGATAGGCTGTGAGTGGCAATGTAGGATGGAGAAAAGCACCACGGGATGGTCATCATGGGGAGGCTAGACAAAATTCAGTGGCAATGTACGATAGGTTTCTGAAAAACATCGCGGGGTGGTGCGCATTGTAAGAGTTTCTAACAGGCCATTCACTAGAAGGAGTGAGAAAAATATAACGGGGTGGTGTGAATTGGAGGGCCTGAATCAGGATAGGCACTGAGTGGCAATGTAGAATGGATAAAAGCACCACGTGGTGGTCAGCATGGAGAGGTCAGGAAACATGCATTGGCAATGTATGAGAAATACATCATGGTGTGGTGTAAATACATTCATGAGAAATACATCATGGTGTGGTGTAAATCGAAGGGCCTGAATCAAGATAGACAGTGAGTGGCAATATGGGATGGAGAAAAGCACCACGGGGTGGTCAGCATGGGAAGGTCAGGAAACATGCAGTGGCAATGTAGGATAGGATTCCGAAAAACATCGCAGGGTGGTGCTCAGTGTAAGAATTTCTAAAAGGCCTTTCACTAGTAGGAGTGAGAAAAACATCACTGGGTTGTGTGAATCGGAGGGCCTGAATCAGGATAGGCCGTGAGTCGCAATGTAAGATGGAGAAAAGCACCACAGGGTGGTCAGCATGGGGAGGTGAGGAAACATGCAGTGGCAATGTAGGATAGGATTTTGAAAAACATCGCGGGGTGGTGCGCATTGTAAGGCTTTCTAACAAGCCATTCCCAAGTAGAAGTGAAAAACACATCACGGTGTGGTGTGAATCGGACGGCCTGAATTAGGATAGGCAGTGCGTGGCAATGAAGAACGGAGAAAAGCACCACAAGTTGGTCAACATGGGGAGGTCAGGAAACATGCAGTGTTAATGTAGGATAGGTTGCTGAAAAAAAATTGGGGTTGTGCGCATTGTAAGGGTTTCTAACAGGCCATTCACTTGTAGGAGTGAGAAAAGCATCACGGGGTGTTGTGAATAGGAGGGCCTGAATTTGGATAGGCAGTGAGTGGCAATGTAGGATGGAGAAAAGCACCACAGGGTGGTCAGCATGGGGAGGTCAGGAAACATGCAGTGGCAATGTAGGATAGATTTCTGAAATACATCACGGGGTGGTGCGCATTGTAAGGTTTTTCTAACAGGCCATTCACTAGTAGGAGTGAGAAAAACATCACGGGGTGGTTTGAATCAGATGTTCTGTATTAGGACAGACAGTGAGTGGCAATGTAGGGTGGAGAAATGCACCAAGGGGTGGTCAGCATGCGGAGGTCAGGAAACATGCATTGGCAATGTAGGATAGGTTTCTGAAAAACATCGCCGAGTGGTGTGCATTGTAAGGCTTTCAAACAGGCCATTCACTAGTAGGAGTGAGAAAAACATCACGGGGTGGTGTGAATAGGAGGGCCTGAATTAGGATAAGCATTGAGTGGCAATGTAGGATGGAGAAAAGCACCATGGGGTGGTCAGCATGGGGAGGTCAGGTATCATGCAGTGGCAATGTAGGATATGTTTCTGAAAAACATCGCGCGGTGGTGCGCATGGTAAGGGTTTGTAGCATGCCTTTCCCTAGTAGGAGTGAGAAAAACATCACGGGGAGTTGTGAATCACAGGGCCTGAGTCAGGATAGGCCGTGGGTGGCAATGTAGTAGGGAGAAAAGCACCATAGGGTGGTCAGGATGGGAAGGTCAGAAAACATGCAGTGGCAATGCAGGATCTGTTTCTGAAAAACTTCGCGGGATTGGACGCATTGTAAGGGTATGTAACAGGCCAGTAACTAGTAGGAGTGAGAAATACATCATTGTGTATTGTGAATCGGAGGGCCTGAATCAAGTTAGACAATGAGTGGCAATGTAGGATGGAGAAAAGCACCACGGGTTCTTGAAAATGGGGAAGTCTGGAAACATGCAATGGCAATGTAGGATAGGTTTCTGAAAAACATCGCGGGGTGGGGTGCATTGTAAGGGTTTCTAACAGGGCATTCACTAGTAGGAGTGAGAAAAATATAATGGGCTGGTGTGAATCGGAGGGCCTGAATCAGGATAGGCAGTGAGTGGCAATGTAGGATGGAGAAAAGCACCACGGGTTTGTGAGCATGGGGAGGTCAGGAAACATGCAGTGGAAATGTAGGATAGGTTTCTGAAAAGCATCGTGGCGTTGGGCGCATTGTAAGAGTTTCTAACAGGCCATTCACTAGAAGGAGTGAGAAAAATATAACGGGGTGGTGTGAATTGGAGGGCCTGAATCAGGATAGGCACTGAGTGGCAATGTAGAATGGATAAAAGCACCACGTGGTGGTCAGCATGGAGAGGTCAGGAAACATGGATTGGCAATGTATGAGAAATACATCATGGTGTGGTGTAAATACATTCATGAGAAATACATCATGGTGTGGTGTAAATCGAAGGGCCTGAATCAAGATAGACAGTGAGTGGCAATATGGGATGGAGAAAAGCACCACGGGGTGGTCAGCATGGGAAGGTCAGGAAACATGCAGTGGCAATGTAGGATAGGATTCCGAAAAACATCGCAGGGTGGTGCTCATTGTAAGAATTTCTAAAAGGCCTTTCACTAGTAGGAGTGAGAAAAACATCACTGGGTTGTGTGAATCGGAGGGCCTGAATCAGGATAGGCCGTGAGTCGCAATGTAAGATGGAGAAAAGCACCACAGGGTGGTCAGCATGGGGAGGTGAGGAAACATGCAGTGGCAATGTAGGATAGGTTTTCGAAAAACATCGCGGGGTGGTGCGCATTGTAAGGCTTTCTAACAAGCCATTCCCAAGTAGAAGTGAAAAACACATCACGGTGTGGTGTGAATCGGACGGCCTGAATTAGGATAGGCAGTGCGTGGCAATGAAGAACGGAGAAAAGCACCACAAGTTGGTCAACATGGGGAGGTCAGGAAACATGCAGTGGTAATGTAGGATAGGTTGCTGAAAAAAAAAAATTGGGGTTGTGCGCATTGTAAGGGTTTCTAACAGGCCATTCACTTGTAGGAGTGAGAAAAGCATCACGGGGTGTTGTGAATCGGAGGGCCTGAATTTGGATAGGCAGTGAGTGGCAATGTAGGATGGAGAAAATCACCACAGGGTGGTCAGCATGGGGAGGTCAGGAAACATGCAGTGGCAATGTAGGATAGATTTCTGAAATACATCACGGGGTGGTGCGCATTGTAAGGTTTTTCTAACAGGCCATTCACTAGTAGGAGTGAGAAAAACATCACGGGATGGTTTGAATCAGATGTTCTGTATTAGGATAGACAGTGAGTGGCAATGTAGGGTGGAGAAATGCACCAAGGTGTGGTCAGCATGCGGAGGTCAGGAAACATGCATTGGCAATGTAGGATAGGTTTCTGAAAAACATCGCCGAGTGGTGTGCATTGTAAGGCTTTCAAATAGGCCATTCACTAGTAGGAGTGAGAAAAACATCACGGGGTGGTGTGAATAGGAGGGCCTGAATTAGGATAAGCATTGAGTGGCAATGTAGGATGGAGAAAAGCACCATGGGGTGGTCAGCATGGGGAGGTCAGGAATCATGCAGTGGCAATGTAGGATATGTTTCTGAAAAACATCGCGCGGTGGTGCGCATGGTAAGGGTTTGTAGCATGCCTTTCCCTAGTAGGAGTGAGAAAAACATCACGGGGAGTTGTGAATCACAGTGCCTGAGTCAGGATAGGCCGTGGATGGCAATGTAGTAGGGAGAAAAGCACCACAGGGTGGTCAGGATGGGAAGGTCAAAAACATGCAGTGGCAATGCAGGATCTGTTTCTGAAAAACTTCGCGGGATTGGACGCATTGTAAGGGTATGTAACAGGCCAGTAACTAGTAGGAGTGAGAAATACATCATTGTGTATTGTGAATCGGAGGGCCTGAATCAAGTTAGACAATGAGTGGCAATGTAGGATGGAGAAAAGCACCACGGGTTCTTGAAAATGGGGAAGTCTGGAAACATGCAATGGCAATGTAGGATAGGTTTCTGAAAAACATCGCGGGGTGGGGTGCATTGTAAGGGTTTCTAACAGGGCATTCACTAGTAGGAGTGAGAAAAATATAATGGGCTGGTGTGAATCGGAGGGCCTGAATCAGGATAGGCAGTGAGTGGCAATGTAGGATGGAGAAAGGCACCAAGGGGTGCTCAGGATGGGGAGGTCAGGAAACATGCAGTGGCAATGTAGGATAGGTTTCTGAAAAACATCGCGGGGTGGTGCGCATTGTAAGTGTTTCTAACAGGACATTCACTAGTAGAAGTGAGAAAAACATCACAGGGTGGTGTGAATCGGAGGGCCTGAATCAGGATAGGCAGTGAGTGCCAATGTAGGATGGAGAAAAGGATCAACGGGTGGTCAGATGGGGAGGTCAGAAAACATGCATTGGCAATGTAGGATAGGTTTCTGAAAAACATCGCAGGGTGGGCGCATTGTAAGGGTTTCTAAAAGGTCTTTCACTAGTAGAAGTGAGAAAAACATCACGGGGTCATGTGAATCAGATGTTCTGAATTATGATAGGCAGTGAGTGCAATATAGGATGGACAAAAGCACCACGGGGTGGTCAGCATGGGGAGGTCAGGAAATATGATTGGCAAAGTAGGATATGTTCCTGAAAAACATCGCCAGGAATTGCGCATTGTAAGGCTTTCTAACAGGCCATTCACTAGTAGGAGTGAGAAAAACATCACGGGGTGGTGTGAATCGGAGGGTCTGAATTAGGATAGGCAGTGAATGGCAATTAAAAATGGAGAAAAGCACCACGGGGTGGTCAACATGGGGAGGTCAGAAAAGATGTAATGGCAATTTACGATAGGTTTCTGAAAAACATCACGGGGTGGTGCACATTGTAAGGCTTTCTAACAAGCCATTCACAAGTAGGAGTGATAAAACATCACAGCGTGGTGTGAATCGGGGGCCCTGAATTAGGATAGGCTTTGAGTGGCAATGTAGGATGAAGAAAAGCACCACAGGGTGGTCAGCATGGGGAGGTCAGTAAACATGCAATGGCAATATAGGATAGGTTTCTGAAAAACATAGTCGGGTGGTGCGCATTGTAAGGCTTTCTACAAAGCCATTCCCAAGTAGAAGTGAAAAAAACATCACGGAATGGTGTGAATCGGAGGGCCTGGATTAGGATAGGCAGTGAGTGGCAATGTAGGATGGAGAAAAGCACCATGGGTTGGTGAGCATGAGGATGTCAGGAAACAAGCAAATGCAATGTAGGATAGGTTTCTGAAAAACATCGCGGGGTTGTGCGCATTGTAAGTGTTTGTAGCAGGCCATTCACTAGTAGGACTGAGAAAATCATCACGGGGTCGTGTGAATCGGAGGGCCCGAATTAGCGTAGGCAGTGAGTGGCAATGAAGAATGGAGAAAAGCACCACAGGGTTGTCAACATGGGGAGGTCAGGAAACATGCAGTGGTAATAGGATATGTTTCTGAAAAAAAAAAAAGTGGGGTGGTGCGCATGGTAAGTGTTTCTAACAGGCCATTCACTTGTTGGAGTGAGAAAAACATCACGGGGTGTTGTGAATCCGAGGGCCTGAATTAGGATAGGCAGTGAGTGGCAATATAGGATGGAGAAAAGCACCACAGTGTGGTCAGCATGGGGAGGTTAGGAAACATGCAGTGGCAATGTAGGATAGTTTTCTGAAAAACATCACGGGATGGTGCGCATTGTAAGGGTTTTCTAACAGGCCATTCACTAGTAGGAGTGAGAAAAACATCACGGGGTGGTTTGAATCTGATGTTCTGAATTAGGATAGAGAGTGAGTGGCAATTTAGGATGGAGAAATGCACCAAGGGGTGGTCAGCATGCGGAGATCAGGACCCATGCATTGGCAATGTAGGATAGGTTTATGAAAAACATCGCCGGGTGGTGCGCATTGTAAGGGTTTTCTAACATTCCATTCACTAGTAGGAGTGAGAAAAATATCACGGCGTGGTGTGAATCGGAGGGCCTGAATCAGGATAGGCAGTGAGTCGCTATGTAGGATGGAGAAAAGCACCATGGGATGGTCATCATGAGGATGTCAGGACTCAGGCAGTGGCAATGTAGGATACGTTTATGAAAATCATCGCGGGTGGTGAGAATTGTATGGGTTTCTAACAGGCCATTCACTAGTAGGAGTGAGAAAAACATCACGGGATGGTGTGAATCAGATGTTCTGAATTAGGATAGGCAGTGAGTGGCAATGTAGGATGGAGAAAAGCACCACGGGGTGGTAAGCATGGGGAGGTCACGAAACATGCAGTGGCAATGTAGGATAGGTTTCTGAAAAAAAAAAAAAAAAAGCCCAGTGGTGCGCATTGTAAGGGTTTCTAACAGGTCATTCATCTTTAGGGGTCAGAAAAACATCACGGGGTGGTGTGAATCGGAGTGCTTGATTTAGGATAGGCATTGAGTGGCAATGTAGAATGGAGAAAAGCACCACAGGGTGGTTATCATGGGGAGGACAGGAAACATGCAGTGGCAATGTAGGATACTTTTCTGAAAAACATCACGGGGTGGTGCGTATTTTAAGGGTTTCTAACAGATCATTCACTAGGAGGAGTGAGAAAAACATCACGGGATGGTGTGAATCAGATGTTCTGAATTATGATAGGCAGTGAATGGCAATGTAGGATGGACAAAAGCACCACAGGGTGGTCAGCATGGGGAGGTTAGGAAACATGCATTGGCAATGTAGGATAGGTTTTTAAAAAACATCCTCGGGTGGTGCTCATTGTAAGGGTTTCTGACAGCCAATTCACAGGTAGGAGTGAGAAAAACATCACGGGGTTGTGTGAATCGGAGGGCCTGAATTATGATAGGCAGTGAGTGGCAATGTAAGATGGAGAGAAGGACCAAGGGGTGGACAGCATGGTGAGGTCAGGAAACATGCAGTGGAAATATAGGATAGGTTTCTGAAAAACATCTCGGCATAGTGCGCATGGTAAGGGTTTCTAACAGACCATTTAGTAGTAGGAGTGAGAAATACATCATGGTGTGGTGTGAATTGGAGGGTTTAATCAAGTTAGACAGTGAGTGTCATTGTAGGATGGAGAAAAGCACCACGGGTTGGTGAGCATGGGGAGGTCAGGAAACATGCATTGGCAATGTACGATAGGTTTCTGAAAACCATCGCGGGGTTGTTCGCATTGTAAGGGTTTGTAGAAGGCCATTCACTAGTAGGAGAGAGAAAAACATCACGTGGTGGTGTGAATCGGAGGTGCTGAATTAGGATAGGCAGTGGGTGGCAATGAAGAATGGAGAAAAGCACCAGGGGTGGTCAACATGGGGAGGTCAGGAAACATGTAATGGCAATGCAGGATAGGTTTCTGAAAAACAGCACGGGGAGGTGCACATTGTAAGGCTTTCTAACAAGCCATTCACAAGTAGGAGTGAAAATAACATCACATGGTGGTGTGAATCGGAGGGTCTGAATTAGGATAGGCTGTGAGTGGCAATGTAGGATGGAGAAAAGCACCACGCGTTTGTCAGCATGGGGAGGTAAGGAAACATGCAGAGGCAATGTAGAATAGGTTTCTGACAAGCATCACTGGGTGGTGTGCATTGTAAGGGTTTCTAACAGGCCATTCACTAGTAGGAGTGAGAACAACATCACGCGGTGGTGTGAATCGGAGGCCCTGAATTAGGATAGGCAGTGAGTGGCAATGTAGGATGGAGAAAAGCACCATGGGATAGTCATCATGGGGAGGTCAGGACTCAGGCAGTGGCAATGTAGGATAGGTTTCTGAAAAACTTTGCGGATGGTGAGAATTGTATGGGTTTCTAACAGGCCATTCACTAGTAGGAGTGAGAAAAACATCACGGGGAGGTGTGAATCAGATGTTCTGAATTAGGATAGGCAGTGAGTGGCAATGTAGGATGGAGAAAAGCACCACAGGGTGTACAGCATGGGGAGATCATGAAACATGCAGTGGCAATGTAGGATAGGTTTCTGAAAAAAAAAAAAAAAACCGGGTGGTGCGCATTGTAAGGGTTTCTAACAGGCCATTCACTAGTAGGAGTGAGAAAAACATCATGGGGTGGTGTGAATCGGTGGGGCTGAATTAGGATAGGCAGTGAATGGCAATAAAGAATGGAGAAAAGCACCACGGGGAGGTCAACATGGGGAGGTCAGAAAAGATGTAATGGCAATTTACGATAGGTTTCTGAAAAACATCACGGGGTGGTGCACATTGTAAGGCTTTCTAACAAGCCATTCACAAGTAGGAGTGATAAAACATCACAGCGTGGTGTGAATCGGAGGGCCTGAATTAGGATAGGCTTTGAGTGGCAATGTAGGATGAAGAAAAGCACCACAGGGTGGTCAGCATGGGGAGGTCAGGAAACATGCAATGGCAATATGGATAGGTTTCTGAAAAACATAGTCGGGTGGTGCGCATTGTAAGGCTTTCTACAAAGCCATTCCCAAATAGAAGTGAAAAAAACATCACGGAATGGTGTGAATCGGAGGGCCTGGATTAGGATAGGCAGTGAGTGGCAATGTAGGATGGAGAAAAGAACCACGGGTTGGTGAGCATGGGGATGTCAGGAAACAAGCAAATGCAATGTAGGATAGGTTTCTGAAAAACATCGCGGGGTTGTGCGCATTGTAAGTGTTTGTAGCAGGCCATTCACTAGTAGGACTGAGAAAATCATCACGGGGTGGTGTGAATCGGAGGGCCCGAATTAGGATAGGCAGTGAGTGGCAATGAAGAATGGAGAAAAGCACCACAGGGTTGTCAACATGGGGAGGTCAGGAAACATGCAGTGGTAATAGGATATGTTTCTGAAAAAAAAAAGTGGGGTGGTGCGCATGGTAAGGGTTTCTAACAGGCCATTCACTTGTTGGAGTGAGAAAAACATCACGGGGTGTTGTGAATCCGAGGGCCTGTATTAGGATAGGCAGTGAGTGGCAATGTAGGATGGAGAAAAGCACCACTGTATGGTCAGCATGGGGAGGTTAGGAAACATGCAGTGGCAATGTAGGATAGTTTTCTGAAAAACATCACGGGATGGTGCGCATTGTAAGGGTTTTCTAACAGGCCATTCACTAGTAGGAGTGAGAAAAACATCACGGGGTGGTTTGAATCAGATGTTCTGAATTAGGATAGACAGTGAGTGGCAATTTAGGATGGAGAAATGCACCAAGGGGTGGTCAGCATGCGGAGATCAGGACCCATGCATTGGCAATGTAGGATAGGTTTATGAAAAACATCGCCGGGTGGTGCGCATTGTACGGGTTTCTAACATTCCATTCACTAGTAGGAGTGAGAAAAATATCACGGCGTGGTGTGAATCGGAGGGCCTGAATCAGGATAGGCAGTGAGTCGCTATGTAGGATGGAGAAAAGCACCACGGGATGGTCATCATGAGGAGGTCAGGACTCAGGCAGTGGCAATGTAGGATACGTTTATGAAAATCATCGCGGGTGGTGAGAATTGTATGGGTTTCTAACAGGCCATTCACTAGTAGGAGTGAGAAAAACATCACGGGATGTTGTGAATCAGATGTTCTGAATTACGATAGGCAGTGAGTGGCAATGTAGGATGGAGAAAAGCACCACGGGGTGGTAAGCATGGGGAGGTCCCGAAATATGCAGTGGCAATGTAGGATAGGTTTCTGAAAAAAAAAAAAAAAGCCCTGTGGTGCGCATTGTAAGGGTTTCTAACAGGTCATTCATTTTTAGGAGTCAGAAAAACATCACGGGGTGGTGTGAATCGGAGTGCCTGATTTAGGATAGGCATTGAGTGGCAATGTAGAATGGAGAATAGCACCACGGGGTGGTTATCATGGGGAGGACAGGAAACATGCAGTGGCAATGTAGGATAGTTTTCTGAAAAACATCACGGGGTGGTGCGTATTTTAAGGGTTTCTAACAGACCATTCACTAGGAGGAGTGAGAAAAACATCACGGGATGGTGTGAATCAGATGTTCTGAATTATGATAGGCAGTGAGTGGCAATGTAGGGTGGAGAAAAGCACCACAGGGTGGTCATCATGGGGAGGTTAGGAAACATGCATTGGCAATCTAGGATAGGTTTTTAAAAAACATCCTCGGGTGGTGCTCATTGTAAGGGTTTCTAACAGCCAATTCACTGGTAGGAGTGAGAAAAACATCACGGGGTGGTGTGAATCTGAGGGCCTGAATTATGATAGGCAGTGAGTGGCAATGCAAGATGGAGAGAAGGACCACGGGGTGGACAGCATGGTGAGGTCAGGAAACATGCAGTGGAAATGTAGGATAGGTTTCTGAAAAACATCGCGGCGTAGTGCGCATGGTAAGGGTTTCTAACAGGCCATTCACTAGTAGGAGTGAGAAATACATCATGGTGTGGTGTGAATTGGAGGGCTTTAATCAAGTTAGACAGTGAGTGTCATTGTAGGATGGAGAAAAGCACCACGGGTTGGTGAGCATGGGGAGGTCAGGAAACATGCATTGGCAATGTACGATAGGTTTCTGAAAACCATTGCGGTGTTGTTCGCATTGTAAGGGTTTGTAGAAGGCCATTCACTAGTAGGAGAGGGAAAAACATCACGTGGTGGTGTGAATCGGAGGTGCTGAATTAGGATAGGCAGTGGGTGGCAATGAAGAATGGAGAAAAGCACCAGGGGTGGTCAACATGGGGAGGTCAGGAAACATGTAATGGCAATGCAGGATAGGTTTCTGAAAAACAGCACGGGGTGGTGCACATTGTAAGGCTTTCTAACAAGCCATTCACAAGTAGGAGTGAAAATAACATCACAGGGTGGTGTGAATCAGATGTTCTGAATTACGATAGGCAGTGAGTGGCAATGTAGGATGGAGAAAAGCACCACGCGTTTGTCAGCATGGGGAGGTAAGGAAACATGCAGAAGCAATGTAGAATAGGTTTCTGATAAGCATCACTGGGTGGTGCGCATTGTAAGGGTTTATAACAGGCCATTCACTAGTAGGAGTGAGAACAACATCACGCGGTGGTGTGAATCGGAGGACGTGAATTAGGATAGGCAGTGAGTGGCAATGTAGGATGGAGAAAAGCACCATGGGATAGTCATCATGGGGAGGTCAGGACTCAGGCAGTGGCAATGTAGGATAGGTTTCTGAAAAACTTCGCGGATGGTGAGAATTGTTAGGGTTTCTAACAGGCCATTCACTAGTAGGAGTGAGAAAAATATAATGGGCTGGTGTGAATCGGAGGTCCTGAATCAGGATAGGCAGTGAGTGGCAATGTAGGATGGAGAAGGGCACCACGGGGTGCTCAGGATGGGGAGGTCAGGAAACATGCAGTGGCAATGTAGGATAGGTTTCTGAAAAACATTGCGGGGTGGTGCTCATTGTAAGGGCTTCTAAAAGGCCTTTCACTAGTAGGATTGAGAAAAACTTCACGGATTGGTGTGAATCGGAGGGGCTGAATTAGGATAGGCATTGAGTGGCAATGAGGAATGGAAAAAAGCACCACGGGGTGGTCAATATGGGGAGGTCAGGAAACATGCAGTGGCAGTATAGGATAGGTTTCTGAAAAACATCGCGGGGTCGTGCCCATTGTAAGGATTTCTAACAAGCCATTCACAAATATGAGTGAAAAATACATCACGGGGTGGTGTGAATCAAAGGGCCTGAGTTAGGATAGGATGTGAGTGGCAATGTAAGATGGAGAAAAGCACCACGGGATGGTCATCATGGGGAGGTCAGGAAACATGCAGTGGCAATGTAGGATAGGATTCCGAAAAACATCGCGGGTTGGTGCTCAGTGTAAGGGATTCTAAAAGGCCTTTCACTAGTCGGAGTGAGAAAAACATCATGGGGTTGTGTGAATCTTAGGGCCAGAATCAGGATAGGCCGTGAGTGGCAATGTAGGATGGAGAATATCACCACGGGGTGGTCAGGATGGGGAGGTCAGGAAACGTGCAGTGGCAATGTAGGATAGATTTCTGAAAAAAATCGCGGGGAAGTGCGCATTTTAAGGGTATCTAACAGGCCATTCACTAGTAGGAGTGAGAAATACATCATGGTTTCGGGTGAATCGGAGGGCCTGAATCAAGATAGACAGTGAGTGGCAATGTACGATGGAGAAAAGCACCAAGGGGTGGTCAGAATGCGGAGGTCAGGACCCACGCATTGGCAATGTAGGATAGGTTTCTGAAAAACATCCCCGGGTGGTGTGCATTGTAAGGGTTTCTAACAGGCCATTCACTAGTAGGAGTGAGAAAAACATCACGGGGTGGTGTGAATAGGAGGGCCTGAATTAGGATAGGCAGTGAGTGGCAACGTAGGATGGAGAAAAGCACCAAGCTGTGGTCAGCATGGGGAGGTCAGGAAACATGCATTGGCAATGTAGGATAGGTTTCTGAAAAACATCGCCGGGTGGTGCGCATTGTAAGGGATTCTAACAGGCCAATCACTAGTAGGAGTGAGAAAAACAACATGGGGTGGTGTGAATCGGAGGGCCTGAATCAGGATAGGCAGTCAGTGGCAATGTAGGATGGAGAAGGGCACCACGGGGTGCTCAGGATGGGGAGGTCAGGAAACATGCAGTGGCAATGTAGGATAGGGTTCTGAAAAACATTGCAGGGTGGTGCTCATTGTAAGGGTTTCTAAAAGGCCTTTCACTAGTAGGGTTGAGAAAAACATCACGGGGTAGTGACAATCGGAGGGCCTGAATTAGGATAGGCAGTGAGTGTCAATGAAGAATGGAGAAAATCACCACGGAGTGGTCAATATGCGGAGGTCAGGAAACATGCAGTGGCAATGTAGGATAGGTTTCGGAAAATCATCGCGGGGTGGTGGGCATGGTAAGGTTTTGTAGCATGCCTTTCACTAGTAGGAGTGAGAAAAACATCACGGGGTGTTGTGAATCACAGGGCATGAGTCAGGATAGGCCATAGGTGGCAATGTAGAAGGGAGAAAAGCACCACGGGGTGGTCAGGATGGGAAGGTCAGAAAACATGCAGTGGCAATGCAGGATCGGTTTCTGAAAAACATCGCGTGGTTGGACGCATTGTAAGGGTATGTAAAAGGCCATTCACTAGTAGGAGTGAGAAATACATCATTGTGTATTGTGAATCGGAGGGCCTGAATCAAGATGGACAATGAGTGGCAATGTAGGATGGAGAAAAGCACCACGGGTTCTTGAGCATGGGGAAGTCAGGAAACATGCAATGGCAATGTAGGATAGGTTTGTGAAAAACATCGCGGTGTGGTGCGCATTGTAAGGGTTTGTAGCATGCCATTCACTAGTAAGAGTGAGAAAAACATCACGCGGTGGAGTGAATCGGAGGGCCTGAATTAGGATAGGCAGTGAGTGGCAATGAAGAAGGGAGAAAAGCACCACGGGGTGGCCAACATGGGGAAGTCAGGAAACATACAGTGGCAATGTAGGATAGGTTTCTGTAAAACATCGTGGGATGGTGCCCATTGTAAGGATTTCTAACCAGCCATTCACAAGTAGGAGTGAAAAAAACATCACGGGGTGGTGTGAATCGAAGGGCCTGAATTAGGAAAAGCAGTGAGTGGCAATGTAGGATGGAGAAAAGCACTACGGGGTGGTCAGCATGGGGAGGTCAGGAAACATGCATTGGCAATGTAGGATAGGTTTCTGAAAAACATCGCCGGGTGGTGCGCATTGTAAGGGTTTCTAACAGGCCAATCACTAGTAGGAGTGAGAAAAACATCATGGGGTGGTGTGAATCGGAGGGCCTGAATTAGGATAGGCATTGAGTGGCAATGTAGGATAGAAAAAAGCAGCACAGCATGGTCAGCATGGGGAGCTCAGGAACCATGCAGTGGCAATGTAGGATACGTTTCTGAAAAAAACAGCGGAGTGGTGCGCATTGTAAGGCTTTCTAAAAGGCCATTCACTAGTAGGAGTCAGAAAAACATCACGGGGTGGTGTGAATCGGAGCGCCTGAATTAGTTTTGGCAGTGAGTTGCAACGTAAAATGGAGAAAAGCACCACGGTGTGGTCAGCATAGGAGGTCAGGAAACATGCAGTGGCAATGTAGGATAGGTTTCTGAAAAACATCGCGGGGTGGGGCGCATTGTAAGGGTTTCTAACAGGGCATTCCCTAGTAGGAGTGAGAAAAATATAATGGGCTGGTGTGAATCGGAGGGCCTGAATCAGGATAGGCAGTGAGTGGCAATGTAGGATGGAGAAGGGCACCACGGGGTGCTCAGGATGGGGAGGTCAGGAAACATGCAGTGGCAATGTAGGATAGGTTTCTGAAAAACATTGTGCGGTGGTGCTCATTTTAAGGGCTTCTAAAAGGCCTTTCACTAGTAGGATTGAGAAAAACTTCACGGATTGGTGTGAATCGGAGGGGCTGAATTAGGATAGGCATTGAGTGGCAATGAAGAATTGAGAAAAGCACCACGGTGTGGCCAATATGGGGAGGTCAGGAAACATGCAGTGGCAACGTAGGACAGGTTTCTGAAAAACATCGCGGTGTGGTGCCCATTGTAAGGATTTCTAACAAGCCATTCACAAATAGGAGTGAAAAATACATCACGGGGTGGTGTGAATCAAAGGGCCTGAATTAGGATAGGCTGGGAGTGGCAATGTAGGATGGAGAAAAGCACCACGTGGTGGTCATCATGGGGAGGTCAGGAAACATGCATTGGCAATGTAGGATAGGTTTCTGAAAAACATCGCCGGGTGGTGCGCATTGTATGTGTTTCTAACAGGCCATTCACGAGTAGGAGTGAGAAAAACATCATAGAGGGGTGTGAATCGGAGGGCCTGAATCAGGATAGGCAGTGAGTGGCAATGTAGGATGGAGAAAAGGACCATGGGGTGGTCCGGATGGGGAGGTCAGTACATGCAGTGGCAATGTAGGATGGGTTTCTAAAAATCATCGCGGGGTGGGGCGCATTGTAAGGGTTTCTAACAGGCCATTCAATAGTAGAAGTGAGAAATACATCATGGTTTGGTGTAAATCGGAGGGCCTGAATCAAGAAAGACAGTGAGTGGCAATATCGGATGGAGAAAAGCACCACGGGGTGGTCAGCATGGGGAGGTCAGGAAACATGCAGTGGCAATGTAGGATAGGATTCCGAAAAACATCGCAGGGTGGTGCTCATTGTAAGAATTTCTAAAAGGCCTTTCACTAGTAGGAGTGAGAAAAACATTCCGGGGTTGTGTGAATTGGAGGGCCTGAATCAGGTTAGGCCGTGAGTCGAAATGTAGGATGGAGAAAAGCACCACGGGATGGTCAGGAAGGGGAGGTCAGGAAACATGCTGTGGCAATGTAGGATAGGTTTCTGTAAAACATCCCGGGGTAGTGTGCATTGTAAGGGTTTGTAAAAGGCCATTCCCTAGTAGGAGTGAGAAATACATCATGATGTGGTGTGAATTGGAGGGCCTGAATCAAGATAGACAGTGAGTGGCAATGTAGGATGCAGAAAAGCACCACGGGTTTTTGAGCATGGGGAGGACAGGAAACATGCAATGGCAATGTTGGATATGTTTCTGAAAAACATCCCTGGGTGGTGCGCATTGTAAGGATTTGTAGCAGGTCATTCACTAGTAGGAGTGAGAAAAACATCACGTGGTGGTATGAATCAGAGGGCCTGAATTAGGATAGGCAGTGAGTGGCAATGAAGAATGGAGAAAAGCACTACGGGGTGGTCAACATAGAAAGGTCAGGGAACATGCAGTGGCAATTTAGGATAGGTTTCAAAAAACATCGCGGGGTGGTGCCCATTGTAAGGATTTCTAACAAGCCATTCACAAGTAGGAGTGAAAAAAACATCACGGAGTGGTGTGAATAGAAAGGCCTCAATTAGTATAGCCTGTGAGTGGCAATGTAGGATGGAGAAAAGCACCACGGTGTGGTCAGCATGGGGAGGTAAGGAAACATGCATTGGCAATGTAGGATAGGTTTCTGAAAAACATCGCGGGGTGGTGCGCATTGTAAGGGTATCTAACAGGCCATTCACTAGTAGGAGTGAGAAAAATATAACGGGGTGGTGTGAATTGGAGGGCCTAAATCAGGATAGGCAGGGAGTGGCAATGTATAATGGAGAAAAGCACCACGGGGTGGTCAGCATGGGGAGGTCACGAAACATGCATTGGCAATGTAGGATACGTTTCTGAAAAAAAAGCAGGGTGGTGCGCATTGTAAGGGTTTTTAACAGGCCATTCAATAGTAGGAGAGAGAAAAACATCATGAGGTGGTGTGAATCAGAGGGCCATAATTAGGATAGGCAGTGAGTGGCAATGTAGGATGGAGAAAAGCACCATGGTGTGGTCATCATGGGGAAGTCAGGAAACACGCAGTGGCAATATAGGATAGTTTTCTGAAAAACATCATGCGGTTTTGCGCATTGTAAAGGTTTCTAACAGGCCATTCACTAGCAGGAGTGAGAAAAACATCACGTAGTGGTGTGAACCAGATGTTCTGAATTAGGATAGGCAGTGAGTGCAAAGTAGGATGGAGAAAAGCACCACGGGAAGGTCAGCACGGGGAGGTCAGGAAACATGCATTCGCAATGTAGGATAGGTTTCTGAAAAACATCGCCGGGTGGTGTGCATTGTAAGGGTTTTTAACAGGCCATTCTCTTGTAGGAGTGAGAAAAACATCACTGGGTGGTGTGAATCGGAGGGCCTGAATTAGGATAAGCATTGAGTGGCAATATAGGATGGAGAAAAGCACCACAGGGTGGTCAGCATGGGGAGGTGAGGAAACATGCAGTGGCAATGTAGGATAGTTTTCTGAAAAAAATAGTGGGGTGGTGCGCATTGTAAGGGTTTCTAACAGGCCATTCACTTGTAGGAGTGAGAAAAACATCACGGGGTGTTGTGAATCGAAGGGCTTGAATTAGGACATGCAGTGAGTGGCAATGTAGGATGGAGAAAAGCACCACAGGGTGGTCAGCATGGGGAGGTCAGGAAACATGCAGTGGCAATGTAGGATAGTTTTCTGAAATACATCACGGGGTGGTGCGCATTGTAAGGTTTTTCTAACAGGCCATTCACTAGTAGGAGTGAGAAAAACATCACGGGGTGGTTTGAATCAGATGTTCTAAATTAGGATAGACAGGGAGTGGCAATATAGGATGGAGAAATGCACCAAGGGGTGGTCAGCATGCGGAGGTCAGGACCCATGTATTGGCAATGTAGGATAGGTTTCTGAAAAGCATCGCCGGGTGGTGTGCATTGTAAGGCTTTCTAACAGGACATTCACTAGTAGGAGTGAGAAAAACATCACGGGGTGGTGTGAATAGGAGGGCCTGAATTAGGATAGGCAGTGAGTGGCAACGTAGGATGGAGAAAAGCACCATGGGGTGGTCAACATGGGGAGGTCAGGAATCATGCAGGGGCAATGTAGGATAGGTTTCTGAAAAACATCGCGGGGTGGTGGGCATGGTAAGAGTTTGTAGCATGCCTTTCACTAGTAGGAGTGAGAAAAACATCACGGGTTGTTGTGAATCGCAGGGCCTGAGTCAGGATAGGCCGTAGGTGGCAATGTAGGAGGGAGAAAAGCACCACAGGGTGGTCAGGATGGCAAGGTCAGAAAACATGTAGTTGCAAAGCAGGATCGGTTTCTGAAAAACATCGCGGGGTTGGACGCATTGTAAAGGTATGTAACAGGCCATTCACTAGTAGGAGTGAGAAATACATCATTGTGTATTGTGAATCGGAGGGCCTGAATCAAGATAGACAATGAGTGGCAATGTAGGATGGAGAAAAGCACCACGGGTTCTTGAGCATGGGGAAGTCAGGAAACATGCAATGGCAATGTAGGATAGGTTTCTGAAAAACATCGCAGTGTGGTGCGCATTGTAAGGGTTTGTAGCATGCCATTCACTAGTAGGAGTGAGAAAAACATCACGGGGTGTTGTGAATCGGAGGGCCTGAATTAGGATAGGCAGTGAGTGGCAATGAAGAAGGGAGAAAAGCACCATGGGGTGCTCAACAAGGGGAAGTAAGGAAACATACAGTGGCAATGTAGGATAGGTTTCTGTAAAACATCGTGGAGTGGTGCCCATTGTAAGGATTTCTAACAAGCCATTCACAAGTAGGAGTGAAAAAAACATCACGGGGTGGTGTGAATCGAAGGGCCTGAATTAGGAAAAGCAGTGAGTGGCAATGTAAGATGGAGAAAAGCACTACAGGGTGGTCAGCATGGGGAGGTCAGGAAACATGCATTGGCAATGTAGGATAGGTTTCTGAAAAACATCCCCGGGTGGTGCGCATTTTAAGGGTTTCTAACAGGCCATTCACTAGTAGGAGTGAGAAAAACATCACGGGGTGGTGTGAATCGGAGGGCCTGAATTAGGATAGGCATTGAATGGCAATGTAGGATAGAGAAAAGCAGCACAGCATGGTCAGCATGGGGAGCTCAGGAAACATGCAGTGGCAATGTAGGATAGGTTTCTGAAAAAAAGAGTGGAGTGGTGCGCATTGTAAGGCTTTGTAAAGGGCCATTCACTAGTAGGAGTCAGAAAAACATCATGGGGTGGTGTGAATCGGAGCGCCGGAATTAGGTTAGGCAGTGAGTTGCAACGTAAAATGGAAAAAAGCACCACGGTGTGGTCAGCATAGGAGGTCAGGAAACATGCAGTGGCAATGTAGGATAGGTTTCTGAAAAGCATCGTGGCGTTGGGCGCATTGTAAGGGTTTCTAACAGGGCATTCCCTAGTAGGAGTTAGAAAAATATAATGGGCTGGTGTGAATCGGAGGGCCTGATTTAGGATAGGCAGTGAGGGGCAATGTAGGATGGACAAGGGCACCACGGGGTGCTCAGAATGGGGCGGTCAGGAAACATGCAGTGGCAATGTAGGACAGATTTCTGACAATCATTGCCGGGTGGTGCTCATTGTAAGGGTTTCTAAAAGGTCTTTCACTATTAGGATTGACAAAATCATTACAGGGTGGTGTGAATCAAAGGGCCTGAATTAGGATAGGCTGTGAGTGGCAATGTAGGATGGAGAAAAGCACCACGGGATGGTCATCATGGGGAGGCTAGACAAAATTCAGTGGCAATGTACGATAGGTTTCTGAAAAACATCGCGGGGTGGTGCGCATTGTAAGAGTTTCTAACAGGCCATTCACTAGAAGGAGTGAGAAAAATATAACGGGGTGGTGTGAATTGGAGGGCCTGAATCAGGATAGGCACTGAGTGGCAATGTAGAATGGATAAAAGCACCACGTGGTGGTCAGCATGGAGAGGTCAGGAAACATGCATTGGCAATGTATGAGAAATACATCATGGTGTGGTGTAAATACATTCATGAGAAATACATCATGGTGTGGTGTAAATCGAAGGGCCTGAATCAAGATAGACAGTGAGTGGCAATATGGGATGGAGAAAAGCACCACGGGGTGGTCAGCATGGGAAGGTCAGGAAACATGCAGTGGCAATGTAGGATAGGATTCCGAAAAACATCGCAGGGTGGTGCTCAGTGTAAGAATTTCTAAAAGGCCTTTCACTAGTAGGAGTGAGAAAAACATCACTGGGTTGTGTGAATCGGAGGGCCTGAATCAGGATAGGCCGTGAGTCGCAATGTAAGATGGAGAAAAGCACCACAGGGTGGTCAGCATGGGGAGGTGAGGAAACATGCAGTGGCAATGTAGGATAGGATTTTGAAAAACATCGCGGGGTGGTGCGCATTGTAAGGCTTTCTAACAAGCCATTCCCAAGTAGAAGTGAAAAACACATCACGGTGTGGTGTGAATCGGACGGCCTGAATTAGGATAGGCAGTGCGTGGCAATGAAGAACGGAGAAAAGCACCACAAGTTGGTCAACATGGGGAGGTCAGGAAACATGCAGTGTTAATGTAGGATAGGTTGCTGAAAAAAAATTGGGGTTGTGCGCATTGTAAGGGTTTCTAACAGGCCATTCACTTGTAGGAGTGAGAAAAGCATCACGGGGTGTTGTGAATAGGAGGGCCTGAATTTGGATAGGCAGTGAGTGGCAATGTAGGATGGAGAAAAGCACCACAGGGTGGTCAGCATGGGGAGGTCAGGAAACATGCAGTGGCAATGTAGGATAGATTTCTGAAATACATCACGGGGTGGTGCGCATTGTAAGGTTTTTCTAACAGGCCATTCACTAGTAGGAGTGAGAAAAACATCACGGGGTGGTTTGAATCAGATGTTCTGTATTAGGACAGACAGTGAGTGGCAATGTAGGGTGGAGAAATGCACCAAGGGGTGGTCAGCATGCGGAGGTCAGGAAACATGCATTGGCAATGTAGGATAGGTTTCTGAAAAACATCGCCGAGTGGTGTGCATTGTAAGGCTTTCAAACAGGCCATTCACTAGTAGGAGTGAGAAAAACATCACGGGGTGGTGTGAATAGGAGGGCCTGAATTAGGATAAGCATTGAGTGGCAATGTAGGATGGAGAAAAGCACCATGGGGTGGTCAGCATGGGGAGGTCAGGTATCATGCAGTGGCAATGTAGGATATGTTTCTGAAAAACATCGCGCGGTGGTGCGCATGGTAAGGGTTTGTAGCATGCCTTTCCCTAGTAGGAGTGAGAAAAACATCACGGGGAGTTGTGAATCACAGGGCCTGAGTCAGGATAGGCCGTGGGTGGCAATGTAGTAGGGAGAAAAGCACCATAGGGTGGTCAGGATGGGAAGGTCAGAAAACATGCAGTGGCAATGCAGGATCTGTTTCTGAAAAACTTCGCGGGATTGGACGCATTGTAAGGGTATGTAACAGGCCAGTAACTAGTAGGAGTGAGAAATACATCATTGTGTATTGTGAATCGGAGGGCCTGAATCAAGTTAGACAATGAGTGGCAATGTAGGATGGAGAAAAGCACCACGGGTTCTTGAAAATGGGGAAGTCTGGAAACATGCAATGGCAATGTAGGATAGGTTTCTGAAAAACATCGCGGGGTGGGGTGCATTGTAAGGGTTTCTAACAGGGCATTCACTAGTAGGAGTGAGAAAAATATAATGGGCTGGTGTGAATCGGAGGGCCTGAATCAGGATAGGCAGTGAGTGGCAATGTAGGATGGAGAAAAGCACCACGGGTTTGTGAGCATGGGGAGGTCAGGAAACATGCAGTGGAAATGTAGGATAGGTTTCTGAAAAGCATCGTGGCGTTGGGCGCATTGTAAGAGTTTCTAACAGGCCATTCACTAGAAGGAGTGAGAAAAATATAACGGGGTGGTGTGAATTGGAGGGCCTGAATCAGGATAGGCACTGAGTGGCAATGTAGAATGGATAAAAGCACCACGTGGTGGTCAGCATGGAGAGGTCAGGAAACATGGATTGGCAATGTATGAGAAATACATCATGGTGTGGTGTAAATACATTCATGAGAAATACATCATGGTGTGGTGTAAATCGAAGGGCCTGAATCAAGATAGACAGTGAGTGGCAATATGGGATGGAGAAAAGCACCACGGGGTGGTCAGCATGGGAAGGTCAGGAAACATGCAGTGGCAATGTAGGATAGGATTCCGAAAAACATCGCAGGGTGGTGCTCATTGTAAGAATTTCTAAAAGGCCTTTCACTAGTAGGAGTGAGAAAAACATCACTGGGTTGTGTGAATCGGAGGGCCTGAATCAGGATAGGCCGTGAGTCGCAATGTAAGATGGAGAAAAGCACCACAGGGTGGTCAGCATGGGGAGGTGAGGAAACATGCAGTGGCAATGTAGGATAGGTTTTCGAAAAACATCGCGGGGTGGTGCGCATTGTAAGGCTTTCTAACAAGCCATTCCCAAGTAGAAGTGAAAAACACATCACGGTGTGGTGTGAATCGGACGGCCTGAATTAGGATAGGCAGTGCGTGGCAATGAAGAACGGAGAAAAGCACCACAAGTTGGTCAACATGGGGAGGTCAGGAAACATGCAGTGGTAATGTAGGATAGGTTGCTGAAAAAAAAAAATTGGGGTTGTGCGCATTGTAAGGGTTTCTAACAGGCCATTCACTTGTAGGAGTGAGAAAAGCATCACGGGGTGTTGTGAATCGGAGGGCCTGAATTTGGATAGGCAGTGAGTGGCAATGTAGGATGGAGAAAATCACCACAGGGTGGTCAGCATGGGGAGGTCAGGAAACATGCAGTGGCAATGTAGGATAGATTTCTGAAATACATCACGGGGTGGTGCGCATTGTAAGGTTTTTCTAACAGGCCATTCACTAGTAGGAGTGAGAAAAACATCACGGGATGGTTTGAATCAGATGTTCTGTATTAGGATAGACAGTGAGTGGCAATGTAGGGTGGAGAAATGCACCAAGGTGTGGTCAGCATGCGGAGGTCAGGAAACATGCATTGGCAATGTAGGATAGGTTTCTGAAAAACATCGCCGAGTGGTGTGCATTGTAAGGCTTTCAAATAGGCCATTCACTAGTAGGAGTGAGAAAAACATCACGGGGTGGTGTGAATAGGAGGGCCTGAATTAGGATAAGCATTGAGTGGCAATGTAGGATGGAGAAAAGCACCATGGGGTGGTCAGCATGGGGAGGTCAGGAATCATGCAGTGGCAATGTAGGATATGTTTCTGAAAAACATCGCGCGGTGGTGCGCATGGTAAGGGTTTGTAGCATGCCTTTCCCTAGTAGGAGTGAGAAAAACATCACGGGGAGTTGTGAATCACAGTGCCTGAGTCAGGATAGGCCGTGGATGGCAATGTAGTAGGGAGAAAAGCACCACAGGGTGGTCAGGATGGGAAGGTCAAAAACATGCAGTGGCAATGCAGGATCTGTTTCTGAAAAACTTCGCGGGATTGGACGCATTGTAAGGGTATGTAACAGGCCAGTAACTAGTAGGAGTGAGAAATACATCATTGTGTATTGTGAATCGGAGGGCCTGAATCAAGTTAGACAATGAGTGGCAATGTAGGATGGAGAAAAGCACCACGGGTTCTTGAAAATGGGGAAGTCTGGAAACATGCAATGGCAATGTAGGATAGGTTTCTGAAAAACATCGCGGGGTGGGGTGCATTGTAAGGGTTTCTAACAGGGCATTCACTAGTAGGAGTGAGAAAAATATAATGGGCTGGTGTGAATCGGAGGGCCTGAATCAGGATAGGCAGTGAGTGGCAATGTAGGATGGAGAAAGGCACCAAGGGGTGCTCAGGATGGGGAGGTCAGGAAACATGCAGTGGCAATGTAGGATAGGTTTCTGAAAAACATCGCGGGGTGGTGCGCATTGTAAGTGTTTCTAACAGGACATTCACTAGTAGAAGTGAGAAAAACATCACAGGGTGGTGTGAATCGGAGGGCCTGAATCAGGATAGGCAGTGAGTGCCAATGTAGGATGGAGAAAAGGATCAACGGGTGGTCAGATGGGGAGGTCAGAAAACATGCATTGGCAATGTAGGATAGGTTTCTGAAAAACATCGCAGGGTGGGCGCATTGTAAGGGTTTCTAAAAGGTCTTTCACTAGTAGAAGTGAGAAAAACATCACGGGGTCATGTGAATCAGATGTTCTGAATTATGATAGGCAGTGAGTGCAATATAGGATGGACAAAAGCACCACGGGGTGGTCAGCATGGGGAGGTCAGGAAATATGATTGGCAAAGTAGGATATGTTCCTGAAAAACATCGCCAGGAATTGCGCATTGTAAGGCTTTCTAACAGGCCATTCACTAGTAGGAGTGAGAAAAACATCACGGGGTGGTGTGAATCGGAGGGTCTGAATTAGGATAGGCAGTGAATGGCAATTAAAAATGGAGAAAAGCACCACGGGGTGGTCAACATGGGGAGGTCAGAAAAGATGTAATGGCAATTTACGATAGGTTTCTGAAAAACATCACGGGGTGGTGCACATTGTAAGGCTTTCTAACAAGCCATTCACAAGTAGGAGTGATAAAACATCACAGCGTGGTGTGAATCGGGGGCCCTGAATTAGGATAGGCTTTGAGTGGCAATGTAGGATGAAGAAAAGCACCACAGGGTGGTCAGCATGGGGAGGTCAGGAAACATGCAATGGCAATATAGGATAGGTTTCTGAAAAACATAGTCGGGTGGTGCGCATTGTAAGGCTTTCTACAAAGCCATTCCCAAGTAGAAGTGAAAAAAACATCACGGAATGGTGTGAATCGGAGGGCCTGGATTAGGATAGGCAGTGAGTGGCAATGTAGGATGGAGAAAAGCACCATGGGTTGGTGAGCATGAGGATGTCAGGAAACAAGCAAATGCAATGTAGGATAGGTTTCTGAAAAACATCGCGGGGTTGTGCGCATTGTAAGTGTTTGTAGCAGGCCATTCACTAGTAGGACTGAGAAAATCATCACGGGGTCGTGTGAATCGGAGGGCCCGAATTAGCGTAGGCAGTGAGTGGCAATGAAGAATGGAGAAAAGCACCACAGGGTTGTCAACATGGGGAGGTCAGGAAACATGCAGTGGTAATAGGATATGTTTCTGAAAAAAAAAAAAGTGGGGTGGTGCGCATGGTAAGTGTTTCTAACAGGCCATTCACTTGTTGGAGTGAGAAAAACATCACGGGGTGTTGTGAATCCGAGGGCCTGAATTAGGATAGGCAGTGAGTGGCAATATAGGATGGAGAAAAGCACCACAGTGTGGTCAGCATGGGGAGGTTAGGAAACATGCAGTGGCAATGTAGGATAGTTTTCTGAAAAACATCACGGGATGGTGCGCATTGTAAGGGTTTTCTAACAGGCCATTCACTAGTAGGAGTGAGAAAAACATCACGGGGTGGTTTGAATCTGATGTTCTGAATTAGGATAGAGAGTGAGTGGCAATTTAGGATGGAGAAATGCACCAAGGGGTGGTCAGCATGCGGAGATCAGGACCCATGCATTGGCAATGTAGGATAGGTTTATGAAAAACATCGCCGGGTGGTGCGCATTGTAAGGGTTTTCTAACATTCCATTCACTAGTAGGAGTGAGAAAAATATCACGGCGTGGTGTGAATCGGAGGGCCTGAATCAGGATAGGCAGTGAGTCGCTATGTAGGATGGAGAAAAGCACCACGGGATGGTCATCATGAGGATGTCAGGACTCAGGCAGTGGCAATGTAGGATACGTTTATGAAAATCATCGCGGGTGGTGAGAATTGTATGGGTTTCTAACAGGCCATTCACTAGTAGGAGTGAGAAAAACATCACGGGATGGTGTGAATCAGATGTTCTGAATTAGGATAGGCAGTGAGTGGCAATGTAGGATGGAGAAAAGCACCACGGGGTGGTAAGCATGGGGAGGTCACGAAACATGCAGTGGCAATGTAGGATAGGTTTCTGAAAAAAAAAAAAAAAAAGCCCAGTGGTGCGCATTGTAAGGGTTTCTAACAGGTCATTCATCTTTAGGGGTCAGAAAAACATCACGGGGTGGTGTGAATCGGAGTGCTTGATTTAGGATAGGCATTGAGTGGCAATGTAGAATGGAGAAAAGCACCACAGGGTGGTTATCATGGGGAGGACAGGAAACATGCAGTGGCAATGTAGGATACTTTTCTGAAAAACATCACGGGGTGGTGCGTATTTTAAGGGTTTCTAACAGATCATTCACTAGGAGGAGTGAGAAAAACATCACGGGATGGTGTGAATCAGATGTTCTGAATTATGATAGGCAGTGAATGGCAATGTAGGATGGACAAAAGCACCACAGGGTGGTCAGCATGGGGAGGTTAGGAAACATGCATTGGCAATGTAGGATAGGTTTTTAAAAAACATCCTCGGGTGGTGCTCATTGTAAGGGTTTCTGACAGCCAATTCACAGGTAGGAGTGAGAAAAACATCACGGGGTTGTGTGAATCGGAGGGCCTGAATTATGATAGGCAGTGAGTGGCAATGTAAGATGGAGAGAAGGACCAAGGGGTGGACAGCATGGTGAGGTCAGGAAACATGCAGTGGAAATATAGGATAGGTTTCTGAAAAACATCTCGGCATAGTGCGCATGGTAAGGGTTTCTAACAGACCATTTAGTAGTAGGAGTGAGAAATACATCATGGTGTGGTGTGAATTGGAGGGTTTAATCAAGTTAGACAGTGAGTGTCATTGTAGGATGGAGAAAAGCACCACGGGTTGGTGAGCATGGGGAGGTCAGGAAACATGCATTGGCAATGTACGATAGGTTTCTGAAAACCATCGCGGGGTTGTTCGCATTGTAAGGGTTTGTAGAAGGCCATTCACTAGTAGGAGAGAGAAAAACATCACGTGGTGGTGTGAATCGGAGGTGCTGAATTAGGATAGGCAGTGGGTGGCAATGAAGAATGGAGAAAAGCACCAGGGGTGGTCAACATGGGGAGGTCAGGAAACATGTAATGGCAATGCAGGATAGGTTTCTGAAAAACAGCACGGGGAGGTGCACATTGTAAGGCTTTCTAACAAGCCATTCACAAGTAGGAGTGAAAATAACATCACATGGTGGTGTGAATCGGAGGGTCTGAATTAGGATAGGCTGTGAGTGGCAATGTAGGATGGAGAAAAGCACCACGCGTTTGTCAGCATGGGAAGGTAAGGAAACATGCAGAGGCAATGTAGAATAGGTTTCTGACAAGCATCACTGGGTGGTGTGCATTGTAAGGGTTTCTAACAGGCCATTCACTAGTAGGAGTGAGAACAACATCACGCGGTGGTGTGAATCGGAGGCCCTGAATTAGGATAGGCAGTGAGTGGCAATGTAGGATGGAGAAAAGCACCATGGGATAGTCATCATGGGGAGGTCAGGACTCAGGCAGTGGCAATGTAGGATAGGTTTCTGAAAAACTTTGCGGATGGTGAGAATTGTATGGGTTTCTAACAGGCCATTCACTAGTAGGAGTGAGAAAAACATCACGGGGAGGTGTGAATCAGATGTTCTGAATTAGGATAGGCAGTGAGTGGCAATGTAGGATGGAGAAAAGCACCACAGGGTGTACAGCATGGGGAGATCATGAAACATGCAGTGGCAATGTAGGATAGGTTTCTGAAAAAAAAAAAAAAACCGGGTGGTGCGCATTGTAAGGGTTTCTAACAGGCCATTCACTAGTAGGAGTGAGAAAAACATCATGGGGTGGTGTGAATCGGTGGGGCTGAATTAGGATAGGCAGTGAATGGCAATAAAGAATGGAGAAAAGCACCACGGGGAGGTCAACATGGGGAGGTCAGAAAAGATGTAATGGCAATTTACGATAGGTTTCTGAAAAACATCACGGGGTGGTGCACATTGTAAGGCTTTCTAACAAGCCATTCACAAGTAGGAGTGATAAAACATCACAGCGTGGTGTGAATCGGAGGGCCTGAATTAGGATAGGCTTTGAGTGGCAATGTAGGATGAAGAAAAGCACCACAGGGTGGTCAGCATGGGGAGGTCAGGAAACATGCAATGGCAATATGGATAGGTTTCTGAAAAACATAGTTGGGTGGTGCGCATTGTAAGGCTTTCTACAAAGCCATTCCCAAATAGAAGTGAAAAAAACATCACGGAATGGTGTGAATCGGAGGGCCTGGATTAGGATAGGCAGTGAGTGGCAATGTAGGATGGAGAAAAGAACCACGGGTTGGTGAGCATGGGGATGTCAGGAAACAAGCAAATGCAATGTAGGATAGGTTTCTGAAAAACATCGCGGGGTTGTGCGCATTGTAAGTGTTTGTAGCAGGCCATTCACTAGTAGGACTGAGAAAATCATCACGGGGTGGTGTGAATCGGAGGGCCCGAATTAGGATAGGCAGTGAGTGGCAATGAAGAATGGAGAAAAGCACCACAGGGTTGTCAACATGGGGAGGTCAGGAAACATGCAGTGGTAATAGGATATGTTTCTGAAAAAAAAAAGTGGGGTGGTGCGCATGGTAAGGGTTTCTAACAGGCCATTCACTTGTTGGAGTGAGAAAAACATCACGGGGTGTTGTGAATCCGAGGGCCTGAATTAGGATAGGCAGTGAGTGGCAATGTAGGATGGAGAAAAGCACCACTGTATGGTCAGCATGGGGAGGTTAGGAAACATGCAGTGGCAATGTAGGATAGTTTTCTGAAAAACATCACGGGATGGTGCGCATTGTAAGGGTTTTCTAACAGGCCATTCACTAGTAGGAGTGAGAAAAACATCACGGGGTGGTTTGAATCAGATGTTCTGAATTAGGATAGACAGTGAGTGGCAATTTAGGATGGAGAAATGCACCAAGGGGTGGTCAGCATGCGGAGATCAGGACCCATGCATTGGCAATGTAGGATAGGTTTATGAAAAACATCGCCGGGTGGTGCGCATTGTACGGGTTTCTAACATTCCATTCACTAGTAGGAGTGAGAAAAATATCACGGCGTGGTGTGAATCGGAGGGCCTGAATCAGGATAGGCAGTGAGTCGCTATGTAGGATGGAGAAAAGCACCACGGGATGGTCATCATGAGGAGGTCAGGACTCAGGCAGTGGCAATGTAGGATACGTTTATGAAAATCATCGCGGGTGGTGAGAATTGTATGGGTTTCTAACAGGCCATTCACTAGTAGGAGTGAGAAAAACATCACGGGATGTTGTGAATCAGATGATCTGAATTACGATAGGCAGTGAGTGGCAATGTAGGATGGAGAAAAGCACCACGGGGTGGTAAGCATGGGGAGGTCCCGAAATATGCAGTGGCAATGTAGGATAGGTTTCTGAAAAAAAAAAAAAAAGCCCTGTGGTGCGCATTGTAAGGGTTTCTAACAGGTCATTCATTTTTAGGAGTCAGAAAAACATCACGGGGTGGTGTGAATCGGAGTGCCTGATTTAGGATAGGCATTGAGTGGCAATGTAGAATGGAGAATAGCACCACGGGGTGGTTATCATGGGGAGGACAGGAAACATGCAGTGGCAATGTAGGATAGTTTTCTGAAAAACATCACGGGGTGGTGCGTATTTTAAGGGTTTCTAACAGACCATTCACTAGGAGGAGTGAGAAAAACATCACGGGATGGTGTGAATCAGATGTTCTGAATTATGATAGGCAGTGAGTGGCAATGTAGGATGGAGAAAAGCACCACAGGGTGGTCATCATGGGGAGGTTAGGAAACATGCATTGGCAATCTAGGATAGGTTTTTAAAAAACATCCTCGGGTGGTGCTCATTGTAAGGGTTTCTGACAGCCAATTCACTGGTAGGAGTGAGAAAAACATCACGGGGTGGTGTGAATCTGAGGGCCTGAATTATGATAGGCAGTGAGTGGCAATGTAAGATGGAGAGAAGGACCAAGGGGTGGACAGCATGGTGAGGTCAGGAAACATGCAGTGGAAATGTAGGATAGGTTTCTGAAAAACATCGCGGCGTAGTGCGCATGGTAAGGGTTTCTAACAGGCCATTCACTAGTAGGAGTGAGAAATACATCATGGTGTGGTGTGAATTGGAGGGCTTTAATCAAGTTAGACAGTGAGTGTCATTGTAGGATGGAGAAAAGCACCACGGGTTGGTGAGCATGGGGAGGTCAGGAAACATGCATTGGCAATGTACGATAGGTTTCTGAAAACCATTGCGGTGTTGTTCGCATTGTAAGGGTTTGTAGAAGGCCATTCACTAGTAGGAGAGGGAAAAACATCACGTGGTGGTGTGAATCGGAGGTGCTGAATTAGGATAGGCAGTGGGTGGCAATGAAGAATGGAGAAAAGCACCAGGGGTGGTCAACATGGGGAGGTCAGGAAACATGTAATGGCAATGCAGGATAGGTTTCTGAAAAACAGCACGGGGTGGTGCACATTGTAAGGCTTTCTAACAAGCCATTCACAAGTAGGAGTGAAAATAACATCACAGGGTGGTGTGAATCAGATGTTCTGAATTACGATAGGCAGTGAGTGGCAATGTAGGATGGAGAAAAGCACCACGCGTTTGTCAGCATGGGGAGGTAAGGAAACATGCAGAAGCAATGTAGAATAGGTTTCTGATAAGCATCACTGGGTGGTGCGCATTGTAAGGGTTTATAACAGGCCATTCACTAGTAGGAGTGAGAACAACATCACGCGGTGGTGTGAATCGGAGGACGTGAATTAGGATAGGCAGTGAGTGGCAATGTAGGATGGAGAAAAGCACCATGGGATAGTCATCATGGGGAGGTCAGGACTCAGGCAGTGGCAATGTAGGATAGGTTTCTGAAAAACTTCGCGGATGGTGAGAATTGTTAGGGTTTCTAACAGGCCATTCACTAGTAGGAGTGAGAAAAATATAATGGGCTGGTGTGAATCGGAGGTCCTGAATCAGGATAGGCAGTGAGTGGCAATGTAGGATGGAGAAGGGCACCACGGGGTGCTCAGGATGGGGAGGTCAGGAAACATGCAGTGGCAATGTAGGATAGGTTTCTGAAAAACATTGCGGGGTGGTGCTCATTGTAAGGGCTTCTAAAAGGCCTTTCACTAGTAGGATTGAGAAAAACTTCACGGATTGGTGTGAATCGGAGGGGCTGAATTAGGATAGGCATTGAGTGGCAATGAGGAATGGAAAAAAGCACCACGGGGTGGTCAATATGGGGAGGTCAGGAAACATGCAGTGGCAGTATAGGATAGGTTTCTGAAAAACATCGCGGGGTGGTGCCCATTGTAAGGATTTCTAACAAGCCATTCACAAATATGAGTGAAAAATACATCACGGGGTGGTGTGAATCAAAGGGCCTGAATTAGGATAGGATGTGAGTGGCAATGTAAGATGGAGAAAAGCACCACGGGATGGTCATCATGGGGAGGTCAGGAAACATGCAGTGGCAATGTAGGATAGGATTCCGAAAAACATCGCGGGTTGGTGCTCAGTGTAAGGGATTCTAAAAGGCCTTTCACTAGTCGGAGTGAGAAAAACATCATGGGGTTGTGTGAATCTTAGGGCCAGAATCAGGATAGGCCGTGAGTGGCAATGTAGGATGGAGAATAGCACCACGGGGTGGTCAGGATGGGGAGGTCAGGAAACGTGCAGTGGCAATGTAGGATAGATTTCTGAAAAAAATCGCGGGGAAGTGCGCATTTTAAGGGTATCTAACAGGCCATTCACTAGTAGGAGTGAGAAATACATCATGGTGTCGGGTGAATCGGAGGGCCTGAATCAAGATAGACAGTGAGTGGCAATGTACGATGGAGAAAAGCACCAAGGGGTGGTCAGAATGCGGAGGTCAGGACCCACGCATTGGCAATGTAGGATAGGTTTCTGAAAAACATCCCCGGGTGGTGTGCATTGTAAGGGTTTCTAACAGGCCATTCACTAGTAGGAGTGAGAAAAACATCACGGGGTGGTGTGAATAGGAGGGCCTGAATTAGGATAGGCAGTGAGTGGCAACGTAGGATGGAGAAAAGCACCACGCTGTGGTCAGCATGGGGAGGTCAGGAAACATGCATTGGCAATGTAGGATAGGTTTCTGAAAAACATCGCCGGGTGGTGCGCATTGTAAGGGATTCTAACAGGCCAATCACTAGTAGGAGTGAGAAAAACAACATGGGGTGGTGTCAATCGGAGGGCCTGAATCAGGATAGGCAGTCAGTGGCAATGTAGGATGGAGAAGGGCACCACGGGGTGCTCAGGATGGGGAGGTCAGGAAACATGCAGTGGCAATGTAGGATAGGGTTCTGAAAAACATTGCAGGGTGGTGCTCATTGTAAGGGTTTCTAAAAGGCCTTTCACTAGTAGGGTTGAGAAAAACATCACGGGGTAGTGACAATCGGAGGGCCTGAATTAGGATAGGCAGTGAGTGTCAATGAAGAATGGAGAAAATCACCACGGAGTGGTCAATATGCGGAGGTCAGGAAACATGCAGTGGCAATGTAGGATAGGTTTCGGAAAATCATCGCGGGGTGGTGGGCATGGTAAGGTTTTGTAGCATGCCTTTCACTAGTAGGAGTGAGAAAAACATCACGGGGTGTTGTGAATCACAGGGCATGAGTCAGGATAGGCCATAGGTGGCAATGTAGAAGGGAGAAAAGCACCACGGGGTGGTCAGGATGGGAAGGTCAGAAAACATGCAGTGGCAATGCAGGATCGGTTTCTGAAAAACATCGCGTGGTTGGACGCATTGTAAGGGTATGTAAAAGGCCATTCACTAGTAGGAGTGAGAAATACATCATTGTGTATTGTGAATCGGAGGGCCTGAATCAAGATGGACAATGAGTGGCAATGTAGGATGGAGAAAAGCACCACGGGTTCTTGAGCATGGGGAAGTCAGGAAACATGCAATGGCAATGTAGGATAGGTTTGTGAAAAACATCGCGGTGTGGTGCGCATTGTAAGGGTTTGTAGCATGCCATTCACTAGTAAGAGTGAGAAAAACATCACGCGGTGGAGTGAATCGGAGGGCCTGAATTAGGATAGGCAGTGAGTGGCAATGAAGAAGGGAGAAAAGCACCACGGGGTGGCCAACATGGGGAAGTCAGGAAACATACAGTGGCAATGTAGGATAGGTTTCTGTAAAACATCGTGGGATGGTGCCCATTGTAAGGATTTCTAACCAGCCATTCACAAGTAGGAGTGAAAAAAACATCACGGGGTGGTGTGAATCGAAGGGCCTGAATTAGGAAAAGCAGTGAGTGGCAATGTAGGATGGAGAAAAGCACTACGGGGTGGTCAGCATGGGGAGGTCAGGAAACATGCATTGGCAATGTAGGATAGGTTTCTGAAAAACATCGCCGGGTGGTGCGCATTGTAAGGGTTTCTAACAGGCCAATCACTAGTAGGAGTGAGAAAAACATCATGGGGTGGTGTGAATCGGAGGGCCTGAATTAGGATAGGCATTGAGTGGCAATGTAGGATAGAAAAAAGCAGCACAGCATGGTCAGCATGGGGAGCTCAGGAACCATGCAGTGGCAATGTAGGATACGTTTCTGAAAAAAACAGCGGAGTGGTGCGCATTGTAAGGCTTTCTAAAAGGCCATTCACTAGTAGGAGTCAGAAAAACATCACGGGGTGGTGTGAATCGGAGCGCCTGAATTAGTTTTGGCAGTGAGTTGCAACGTAAAATGGAGAAAAGCACCACGGTGTGGTCAGCATAGGAGGTCAGGAAACATGCAGTGGCAATGTAGGATAGGTTTCTGAAAAACATCGCGGGGTGGGGCGCATTGTAAGGGTTTCTAACAGGGCATTCCCTAGTAGGAGTGAGAAAAATATAATGGGCTGGTGTGAATCGGAGGGCCTGAATCAGGATAGGCAGTGAGTGGCAATGTAGGATGGAGAAGGGCACCACGGGGTGCTCAGGATGGGGAGGTCAGGAAACATGCAGTGGCAATGTAGGATAGGTTTCTGAAAAACATTGTGCGGTGGTGCTCATTTTAAGGGCTTCTAAAAGGCCTTTCACTAGTAGGATTGAGAAAAACTTCACGGATTGGTGTGAATCGGAGGGGCTGAATTAGGATAGGCATTGAGTGGCAATGAAGAATTGAGAAAAGCACCACGGTGTGGCCAATATGGGGAGGTCAGGAAACATGCAGTGGCAACGTAGGACAGGTTTCTGAAAAACATCGCGGTGTGGTGCCCATTGTAAGGATTTCTAACAAGCCATTCACAAATAGGAGTGAAAAATACATCACGGGGTGGTGTGAATCAAAGGGCCTGAATTAGGATAGGCTGGGAGTGGCAATGTAGGATGGAGAAAAGCACCACGTGGTGGTCATCATGGGGAGGTCAGGAAACATGCATTGGCAATGTAGGATAGGTTTCTGAAAAACATCGCCGGGTGGTGCGCATTGTATGTGTTTCTAACAGGCCATTCACGAGTAGGAGTGAGAAAAACATCATAGAGGGGTGTGAATCGGAGGGCCTGAATCAGGATAGGCAGTGAGTGGCAATGTAGGATGGAGAAAAGGACCATGGGGTGGTCCGGATGGGGAGGTCAGTACATGCAGTGGCAATGTAGGATGGGTTTCTAAAAATCATCGCGGGGTGGGGCGCATTGTAAGGGTTTCTAACAGGCCATTCAATAGTAGAAGTGAGAAATACATCATGGTTTGGTGTAAATCGGAGGGCCTGAATCAAGAAAGACAGTGAGTGGCAATATCGGATGGAGAAAAGCACCACGGGGTGGTCAGCATGGGGAGGTCAGGAAACATGCAGTGGCAATGTAGGATAGGATTCCGAAAAACATCGCAGGGTGGTGCTCATTGTAAGAATTTCTAAAAGGCCTTTCACTAGTAGGAGTGAGAAAAACATTCCGGGGTTGTGTGAATTGGAGGGCCTGAATCAGGTTAGGCCGTGAGTCGAAATGTAGGATGGAGAAAAGCACCACGGGATGGTCAGGAAGGGGAGGTCAGGAAACATGCTGTGGCAATGTAGGATAGGTTTCTGTAAAACATCCCGGGGTAGTGTGCATTGTAAGGGTTTGTAAAAGGCCATTCCCTAGTAGGAGTGAGAAATACATCATGATGTGGTGTGAATTGGAGGGCCTGAATCAAGATAGACAGTGAGTGGCAATGTAGGATGCAGAAAAGCACCACGGGTTCTTGAGCATGGGGAGGACAGGAAACATGCAATGGCAATGTTGGATATGTTTCTGAAAAACATCCCTGGGTGGTGCGCATTGTAAGGATTTGTAGCAGGTCATTCACTAGTAGGAGTGAGAAAAACATCACGTGGTGGTATGAATCAGAGGGCCTGAATTAGGATAGGCAGTGAGTGGCAATGAAGAATGGAGAAAAGCACTACGGGGTGGTCAACATAGAAAGGTCAGGGAACATGCAGTGGCAATTTAGGATAGGTTTCAAAAAACATCGCGGGGTGGTGCCCATTGTAAGGATTTCTAACAAGCCATTCACAAGTAGGAGTGAAAAAAACATCACGGAGTGGTGTGAATAGAAAGGCCTCAATTAGTATAGCCTGTGAGTGGCAATGTAGGATGGAGAAAAGCACCACGGTGTGGTCAGCATGGGGAGGTAAGGAAACATGCATTGGCAATGTAGGATAGGTTTCTGAAAAACATCGCGGGGTGGTGCGCATTGTAAGGGTATCTAACAGGCCATTCACTAGTAGGAGTGAGAAAAATATAACGGGGTGGTGTGAATTGGAGGGCCTAAATCAGGATAGGCAGGGAGTGGCAATGTATAATGGAGAAAAGCACCACGGGGTGGTCAGCATGGGGAGGTCACGAAACATGCATTGGCAATGTAGGATACGTTTCTGAAAAAAAAGCAGGGTGGTGCGCATTGTAAGGGTTTTTAACAGGCCATTCAATAGTAGGAGAGAGAAAAACATCATGAGGTGGTGTGAATCAGAGGGCCATAATTAGGATAGGCAGTGAGTGGCAATGTAGGATGGAGAAAAGCACCATGGTGTGGTCATCATGGGGAAGTCAGGAAACACGCAGTGGCAATATAGGATAGTTTTCTGAAAAACATCATGCGGTTTTGCGCATTGTAAAGGTTTCTAACAGGCCATTCACTAGCAGGAGTGAGAAAAACATCACGTAGTGGTGTGAACCAGATGTTCTGAATTAGGATAGGCAGTGAGTGCAAAGTAGGATGGAGAAAAGCACCACGGGAAGGTCAGCACGGGGAGGTCAGGAAACATGCATTCGCAATGTAGGATAGGTTTCTGAAAAACATCGCCGGGTGGTGTGCATTGTAAGGGTTTTTAACAGGCCATTCTCTTGTAGGAGTGAGAAAAACATCACTGGGTGGTGTGAATCGGAGGGCCTGAATTAGGATAAGCATTGAGTGGCAATATAGGATGGAGAAAAGCACCACAGGGTGGTCAGCATGGGGAGGTGAGGAAACATGCAGTGGCAATGTAGGATAGTTTTCTGAAAAAAATAGTGGGGTGGTGCGCATTGTAAGGGTTTCTAACAGGCCATTCACTTGTAGGAGTGAGAAAAACATCACGGGGTGTTGTGAATCGAAGGGCTTGAATTAGGACATGCAGTGAGTGGCAATGTAGGATGGAGAAAAGCACCACAGGGTGGTCAGCATGGGGAGGTCAGGAAACATGCAGTGGCAATGTAGGATAGTTTTCTGAAATACATCACGGGGTGGTGCGCATTGTAAGGTTTTTCTAACAGGCCATTCACTAGTAGGAGTGAGAAAAACATCACGGGGTGGTTTGAATCAGATGTTCTAAATTAGGATAGACAGGGAGTGGCAATATAGGATGGAGAAATGCACCAAGGGGTGGTCAGCATGCGGAGGTCAGGACCCATGTATTGGCAATGTAGGATAGGTTTCTGAAAAGCATCGCCGGGTGGTGTGCATTGTAAGGCTTTCTAACAGGACATTCACTAGTAGGAGTGAGAAAAACATCACGGGGTGGTGTGAATAGGAGGGCCTGAATTAGGATAGGCAGTGAGTGGCAACGTAGGATGGAGAAAAGCACCATGGGGTGGTCAACATGGGGAGGTCAGGAATCATGCAGGGGCAATGTAGGATAGGTTTCTGAAAAACATCGCGGGGTGGTGGGCATGGTAAGAGTTTGTAGCATGCCTTTCACTAGTAGGAGTGAGAAAAACATCACGGGTTGTTGTGAATCGCAGGGCCTGAGTCAGGATAGGCCGTAGGTGGCAATGTAGGAGGGAGAAAAGCACCACAGGGTGGTCAGGATGGCAAGGTCAGAAAACATGTAGTTGCAAAGCAGGATCGGTTTCTGAAAAACATCGCGGGGTTGGACGCATTGTAAAGGTATGTAACAGGCCATTCACTAGTAGGAGTGAGAAATACATCATTGTGTATTGTGAATCGGAGGGCCTGAATCAAGATAGACAATGAGTGGCAATGTAGGATGGAGAAAAGCACCACGGGTTCTTGAGCATGGGGAAGTCAGGAAACATGCAATGGCAATGTAGGATAGGTTTCTGAAAAACATCGCAGTGTGGTGCGCATTGTAAGGGTTTGTAGCATGCCATTCACTAGTAGGAGTGAGAAAAACATCACGGGGTGTTGTGAATCGGAGGGCCTGAATTAGGATAGGCAGTGAGTGGCAATGAAGAAGGGAGAAAAGCACCATGGGGTGCTCAACAAGGGGAAGTAAGGAAACATACAGTGGCAATGTAGGATAGGTTTCTGTAAAACATCGTGGAGTGGTGCCCATTGTAAGGATTTCTAACAAGCCATTCACAAGTAGGAGTGAAAAAAACATCACGGGGTGGTGTGAATCGAAGGGCCTGAATTAGGAAAAGCAGTGAGTGGCAATGTAAGATGGAGAAAAGCACTACAGGGTGGTCAGCATGGGGAGGTCAGGAAACATGCATTGGCAATGTAGGATAGGTTTCTGAAAAACATCCCCGGGTGGTGCGCATTTTAAGGGTTTCTAACAGGCCATTCACTAGTAGGAGTGAGAAAAACATCACGGGGTGGTGTGAATCGGAGGGCCTGAATTAGGATAGGCATTGAATGGCAATGTAGGATAGAGAAAAGCAGCACAGCATGGTCAGCATGGGGAGCTCAGGAAACATGCAGTGGCAATGTAGGATAGGTTTCTGAAAAAAAGAGTGGAGTGGTGCGCATTGTAAGGCTTTGTAAAGGGCCATTCACTAGTAGGAGTCAGAAAAACATCATGGGGTGGTGTGAATCGGAGCGCCGGAATTAGGTTAGGCAGTGAGTTGCAATGTAAAATGGAAAAAAGCACCACGGTGTGGTCAGCATAGGAGGTCAGGAAACATGCAGTGGCAATGTAGGATAGGTTTCTGAAAAGCATCGTGGCGTTGGGCGCATTGTAATGGTTTCTAACAGGGCATTCCCTAGTAGGAGTTAGAAAAATATAATGGGCTGGTGTGAATCGGAGGGCCTGATTTAGGATAGGCAGTGAGGGGCAATGTAGGATGGACAAGGGCACCACGGGGTGCTCAGAATGGGGCGGTCAGGAAACATGCAGTGGCAATGTAGGACAGATTTCTGACAATCATTGCCGGGTGGTGCTCATTGTAAGGGTTTCTAAAAGGTCTTTCACTATTAGGATTGACAAAATCATTACAGGGTGGTGTGAATCAAAGGGCCTGAATTAGGATAGGCTGTGAGTGGCAATGTAGGATGGAGAAAAGCACCACGGGATGGTCATCATGGGGAGGCTAGACAAAATTCAGTGGCAATGTACGATAGGTTTCTGAAAAACATCGCGGGGTGGTGCGCATTGTAAGAGTTTCTAACAGGCCATTCACTAGAAGGAGTGAGAAAAATATAACGGGGTGGTGTGAATTGGAGGGCCTGAATCAGGATAGGCACTGAGTGGCAATGTAGAATGGATAAAAGCACCACGTGGTGGTCAGCATGGAGAGGTCAGGAAACATGCATTGGCAATGTATGAGAAATACATCATGGTGTGGTGTAAATACATTCATGAGAAATACATCATGGTGTGGTGTAAATCGAAGGGCCTGAATCAAGATAGACAGTGAGTGGCAATATGGGATGGAGAAAAGCACCACGGGGTGGTCAGCATGGGAAGGTCAGGAAACATGCAGTGGCAATGTAGGATAGGATTCCGAAAAACATCGCAGGGTGGTGCTCAGTGTAAGAATTTCTAAAAGGCCTTTCACTAGTAGGAGTGAGAAAAACATCACTGGGTTGTGTGAATCGGAGGGCCTGAATCAGGATAGGCCGTGAGTCGCAATGTAAGATGGAGAAAAGCACCACAGGGTGGTCAGCATGGGGAGGTGAGGAAACATGCAGTGGCAATGTAGGATAGGATTTTGAAAAACATCGCGGGGTGGTGCGCATTGTAAGGCTTTCTAACAAGCCATTCCCAAGTAGAAGTGAAAAACACATCACGGTGTGGTGTGAATCGGACGGCCTGAATTAGGATAGGCAGTGCGTGGCAATGAAGAACGGAGAAAAGCACCACAAGTTGGTCAACATGGGGAGGTCAGGAAACATGCAGTGTTAATGTAGGATAGGTTGCTGAAAAAAAATTGGGGTTGTGCGCATTGTAAGGGTTTCTAACAGGCCATTCACTTGTAGGAGTGAGAAAAGCATCACGGGGTGTTGTGAATAGGAGGGCCTGAATTTGGATAGGCAGTGAGTGGCAATGTAGGATGGAGAAAAGCACCACAGGGTGGTCAGCATGGGGAGGTCAGGAAACATGCAGTGGCAATGTAGGATAGATTTCTGAAATACATCACGGGGTGGTGCGCATTGTAAGGTTTTTCTAACAGGCCATTCACTAGTAGGAGTGAGAAAAACATCACGGGGTGGTTTGAATCAGATGTTCTGTATTAGGACAGACAGTGAGTGGCAATGTAGGGTGGAGAAATGCACCAAGGGGTGGTCAGCATGCGGAGGTCAGGAAACATGCATTGGCAATGTAGGATAGGTTTCTGAAAAACATCGCCGAGTGGTGTGCATTGTAAGGCTTTCAAACAGGCCATTCACTAGTAGGAGTGAGAAAAACATCACGGGGTGGTGTGAATAGGAGGGCCTGAATTAGGATAAGCATTGAGTGGCAATGTAGGATGGAGAAAAGCACCATGGGGTGGTCAGCATGGGGAGGTCAGGTATCATGCAGTGGCAATGTAGGATATGTTTCTGAAAAACATCGCGCGGTGGTGCGCATGGTAAGGGTTTGTAGCATGCCTTTCCCTAGTAGGAGTGAGAAAAACATCACGGGGAGTTGTGAATCACAGGGCCTGAGTCAGGATAGGCCGTGGGTGGCAATGTAGTAGGGAGAAAAGCACCATAGGGTGGTCAGGATGGGAAGGTCAGAAAACATGCAGTGGCAATGCAGGATCTGTTTCTGAAAAACTTCGCGGGATTGGACGCATTGTAAGGGTATGTAACAGGCCAGTAACTAGTAGGAGTGAGAAATACATCATTGTGTATTGTGAATCGGAGGGCCTGAATCAAGTTAGACAATGAGTGGCAATGTAGGATGGAGAAAAGCACCACGGGTTCTTGAAAATGGGGAAGTCTGGAAACATGCAATGGCAATGTAGGATAGGTTTCTGAAAAACATCGCGGGGTGGGGTGCATTGTAAGGGTTTCTAACAGGGCATTCACTAGTAGGAGTGAGAAAAATATAATGGGCTGGTGTGAATCGGAGGGCCTGAATCAGGATAGGCAGTGAGTGGCAATGTAGGATGGAGAAAAGCACCACGGGTTTGTGAGCATGGGGAGGTCAGGAAACATGCAGTGGAAATGTAGGATAGGTTTCTGAAAAGCATCGTGGCGTTGGGCGCATTGTAAGAGTTTCTAACAGGCCATTCACTAGAAGGAGTGAGAAAAATATAACGGGGTGGTGTGAATTGGAGGGCCTGAATCAGGATAGGCACTGAGTGGCAATGTAGAATGGATAAAAGCACCACGTGGTGGTCAGCATGGAGAGGTCAGGAAACATGCATTGCCAATGTATGAGAAATACATCATGGTGTGGTGTAAATACATTCATGAGAAATACATCATGGTGTGGTGTAAATCGAAGGGCCTGAATCAAGATAGACAGTGAGTGGCAATATGGGATGGAGAAAAGCACCACGGGGTGGTCAGCATGGAAAGGTCAGGAAACATGCAGTGGCAATGTAGGATAGGATTCCGAAAAACATCGCAGGGTGGTGCTCATTGTAAGAATTTCTAAAAGGCCTTTCACTAGTAGGAGTGAGAAAAACATCACTGGGTTGTGTGAATTGGAGGGCCTGAATCAGGATAGGCCGTGAGTCGCAATGTAAGATGGAGAAAAGCACCACAGGGTGGTCAGCATGGGGAGGTGAGGAAACATGCAGTGGCAATGTAGGATAGGTTTTTGAAAAACATCGCGGGGTGGTGCGCATTGTAAGGCTTTCTAACAAGCCATTCCCAAGTAGAAGTGAAAAACACATCACGGTGTGGTGTGAATCGGACGGCCTGAATTAGGATAGGCAGTGCGTGGCAATGAAGAACGGAGAAAAGCACCACAAGTTGGTCAACATGGGGAGGTCAGGAAACATGCAGTGGTAATGTAGGATAGGTTGCTGAAAAAAAAAAATTGGGGTCGTGCGCATTGTAAGGGTTTCTAACAGGCCATTCACTTGTAGGAGTGAGAAAAGCATCACGGGGTGTTGTGAATCGGAGGGCCTGAATTTGGATAGGCAGTGAGTGGCAATGTAGGATGGAGAAAAGCACCACAGGGTGGTCAGCATGGGGAGGTCAGGAAACATGCAGTGGCAATGTAGGATAGATTTCTGAAATACATCACGGGGTGGTGCGCATTGTAAGGTTTTTCTAACAGGCCATTCACTAGTAGGAGTGAGAAAAACATCACGTGGTGGTTTGAATCAGATGTTCTGTATTATGATAGACAGTGAGTGGCAATGTAGGGTGGAGAAATGCACCAAGGGGTGGTCAGCATGCGGAGGTCAGGAAACATGCATTGGCAATGTAGGATAGGTTTCTGAAAAACATCGCCGAGTGGTGTGCATTGTAAGCCTTTCAAACAGGCCATTCACTAGTAGGAGTGAGAAAAACATCACGGGGTGGTGTGAATAGGAGGGCCTGAATTAGGATAAGCATTGAGTGGCAATGTAGGATGGAGAAAAGCACCATGGGGTGGTCAGCATGGGGAGGTCAGGAATCATGCAGTGGCAATGTAGGATATGTTTCTGAAAAACATCGCGCGGTGGTGCGCATGGTAAGGGTTTGTAGCATGCCTTTCCCTAGTAGTTGTGAGAAAAACATCACGGGGAGTTGTGAATCACAGGGCCTGAGTCAGGATAGGCCGTGGGTGGCAATGTAGTAGGGAGAAAAGCACCACAGGGTGGTCAGGATGGGAAGGTCAGAAAACATGCAGTGGCAATGCAGGATCTGTTTCTGAAAAACTTCACGGGATTGGACGCATTGTAAGGGTATGTAACAGGCCAGTAACTAGTAGGAGTGAGAAATACATCATTGTGTATTGTGAATCGGAGGGCCTGAATCAAGTTAGACAATGAGTGGCAATGTAGGATGGAGAAAAGCACCACGGGTTCTTGAAAATGGGGAAGTCTGGAAACATTCAATGGCAATGTAGGATAGGTTTCTGAAAAACATCGCGGGGTGGGGTGCATTGTAAGGGTTTCTAACAGGGCATTCACTAGTAGGAGTGAGAAAAATATAATGGGCTGGTGTGAATCGGAGGGCCTGAATCAGGATAGGCAGTGAGTGGCAATGTAGGATGGAGAAAGGCACCAAGGGGTGCTCAGGATGGGGAGGTCAGGAAACATGCAGTGGCAATGTAGGATAGGTTTCTGAAAAACATCGCGGGGTGGTGCGCATTGTAAGTGTTTCTAACAGGACATTCACTAGTAGAAGTGAGAAAAACATCACAGGGTGGTGTGAATCGGAGGGCCTGAATCAGGATAGGCAGTGAGTGGCAATGTAGGATGGAGAAAAGGATCAACGGGTGGTCAGATGGGGAGGTCAGAAAACATGCATTGGCAATGTAGGATAGGTTTCTGAAAAACATCGCAGGGTGGGCGCATTGTAAGGGTTTCTAAAAGGTCTTTCACTAGTAGAAGTGAGAAAAACATCACGGGGTCTTGTGAATCAGATGTTCTGAATTATGATAGGCAGTGAGTGCAATATAGGATGGACAAAAGCACCACGGGGTGGTCAGCATGGGGAGGTCAGGAAATATGATTGGCAAAGTAGGATATGTTCCTGAAAAACATCGCCGGTAATTGCGCATTGTAAGGCTTTCTAACAGGCCATTCACTAGTAGGAGTGAGAAAAACATCACGGGGTGGTGTGAATCGGAGGGTCTGAATTAGGATAGGCAGTGAATGGCAATGAAAAATGGAGAAAAGCACCACGGGGTGGTCAAAATGGGGAGCTCAGAAAAGATGTAATGGCAATTTACGATAGGTTTCTGAAAAACATCACGGGGTGGTGCACATTGTAAGGCTTTCTAACAAGCCATTCACAAGTAGGAGTGATAAAACATCACAGCGTGGTGTGAATCGGGGGGCCTGAATTAGGATAGGCTTTGAGTGGCAATGTAGGATGAAGAAAAGCACCACAGGGTGGTCAGCATGGGGAGGTCAGGAAACATGCAATGGCAATATAGGATAGGTTTCTGAAAAACATAGTCGGGTGGTGCGCATTGTAAGGCTTTCTACAAAGCCATTCCCAAGTAGAAGTGAAAAAAACATCACGGAATGGTGTGAATCGGACGGCCTGGATTAGGATAGGCAGTGAGTGGCAATGTAGGATGGAGAAAAGCACCATGGGTTAGTGAGCATGAGGATGTCAGGAAACAAGCAAATGCAATGTAGGATAGGTTTCTGAAAAACATAGCGGGGTTGTGCGCATTGTAAGTGTTTGTAGCAGGCCATTCACTAGTAGGACTGAGAAAATCATCACGGGGTCGTGTGAATCGGAGGGCCCGAATTAGCGTAGGCAGTGAGTGGCAATGAAGAATGGAGAAAAGCACCACAGGGTTGTCAACATGGGGAGGTCAGGAAACATGCAGTGGTAATAGGATATGTTTCGGAAAAAAAAAATAGTGGGGTGGTGCGCATGGTAAGTGTTTCTAACAGGCCATTCACTTGTTGGAGTGAGAAAAACATCACGGGGTGTTGTGAATCCGAGGGCCTGAATTAGGATAGGCAGTGAGTGGCAATGTAGGATGGAGAAAAGCACCACAGTGTGGTCAGCATGGGGAGGTTAGGAAACATGCAGTGGCAATGTAGGATAGTTTTCTGAAAAACATCACGGGATGGTGCGCATTGTAAGGGTTTTCTAACAGGCCATTCACTAGTAGGAGTGAGAAAAACATCACGGGGTGGTTTGAATCTGATGTTCTGAATTAGGATAGACAGTGAGTGGCAATTTAGGATGGAGAAATGCACCAAGGGGTGGTCAGCATGCGGAGATCAGGACCCATTCATTGGCAATGTAGGATAGGTTTATGAAAAACATCGCCGGGTGGTGCGCATTGTAAGGGTTTTCTAACATTCCATTCACTAGTAGGAGTGAGAAAAATATCACGGCGTGGTGTGAATCGGAGGGCCTGAATCAGGGTAGGCAGTGAGTCGCTATGTAGGATGGAGAAAAGCACCACGGGATGGTCATCATGAGGAGGTCAGGACTCAGGCAGTGGCAATGTAGGATACGTTTATGAAAATCATCGCGGGTGGTGAGAATTGTATGGGTTTCTAACAGGCCATTCACTAGTAGGAGTGAGAAAAGCATCACGGGATGGTGTGAATCAGATGTTCTGAATTAGGATAGGCAGTGAGTGGCAATGTAGGATGGAGAAAAGCACCACGGGGTGGTAAGCATGGGGAGGTCACGAAACATGCAGTGGCAATGTAGGATAGGTTTCTGAAAAAAAAAAAAAAAAGCCCAGTGGTGCGCATTGTAAGGGTTTCTAACAGGTCATTCATCTTTAGGAGTCAGAAAAACATCACGGGGTGGTGTGAATCGGAGTGCTTGATTTAGGATAGGCATTGAGTGGCAATGTAGAATGGAGAAAAGCACCACAGGGTGGTTATCATGGGGAGGACAGGAAACATGCAGTGGCAATGAAGGATAGTTTTCTGTAAAACATCACGAGGTGGTGCACATTTTAAGGGTTTCTAACAGATCATTCACTAGGAGGAGTGAGAAAAACATCACGGGATGGTGTGAATCAGATGTTCTGAATTATGATAGGCAGTGAATGGCAATGTAGGATGGACAAAAGCACCACAGGGTGGTCAGCATGGGGAGGTTAGGAAACATGCATTGGCAATGTAGGATAGGTTTTTAAAAAACATCCTCGGGTGGTGCTCATTGTAAGGGTTTCTGACAGCCAATTCACAGGTAGGAGTGAGAAAAACATCACGGGGTTGTGTGAATCGGAGGGCCTGAATTATGATAGGCAGTGAGTGGCAAGCTAAGATGGAGAGAAGGACCAAGGGGTGGACAGCATGGTGAGGTCAGGAAACATGCAGTGGAAATATAGGATAGGTTTCTGAAAAACATCTCGGCATATTGCGCATGGTAAGGGTTTCTAACAGACCATTTAGTAGTAGGAGTGAAAAATACATCATGGTGTGGTGTGAATTGGAGGGCTTTAATCAAGTTAGACAGTGAGTGTCATTGTAGGATGGAGAAAAGCACCACGGGTTGGTGAGCATGGGGAGGTCAGGAAACATGCATTGGCAATGTACGATAGGTTTCTGAAAACCATCGCGGGGTTGTTCGCATTGTAAGGGTTTGTAGAAGGCCATTCACTAGTAGGAGAGAGAAAAACATCACGTGGTGGTGTGAATCGGAGGTGATGAATTAGGATAGGCAGTGGGTGGCAATGAAGAATGGAGAAAAGCACCAGGGGTGGTCAACATGGGGAGGTCAGGAAACATGTAATGGCAATGCAGGATAGGTTTCTGAAAAACAGCACGGGGAGGTGCACATTGTAAGGCTTTCTAACAAGCCATTCACAAGTAGGAGTGAAAATAACATCACAGGGTGGTGTGAATCGGAGGGTCTGAATTAGGATAGGCTGTGAGTGGCAATGTAGGATGGAGAAAAGCACCACGCGTTTGTCAGCATGGGGAGGTAAGGAAACATGCAGAGGCAATGTAGAATAGGTTTCTGACAAGCATCACTGGGTGGTGTGCATTGTAAGGGTTTCTAACAGGCCATTCACTAGTAGGAGTGAGAACAACATCACGCGGTGGTGTGAATCGGAGGCCCTGAATTAGGATAGGCAGTGAGTGGCAATGTAGGATGGAGAAAAGCACCATGGGATAGTCATCATGGGGAGGTCAGGACTCAGGCAGTGGCAATGTAGGATAGGTTTATGAAAAACTTTGCGGATGGTGAGAATTGTATGGGTTTCTAACAGGCCATTCACTAGTAGGAGTGAGAAAAACATCACGGGATGGTGTGAATCAGATGTTCTGAATTAGGATAGGCAGTGAGTGGCAATGTAGGATGGAGAAAAGCACCACGGGGTGGTTAGCATGGGGAGGTCCCGAAATATGCAGTGGCAATGTAGGATAGGTTTCTGAAAAAAAAAAAAAAGCCCTGTGGTGCGCATTGTAAGGGTTTCTAACAGGTCATTCATTTTTAGGAGTCAGAAAAACATCACGGGGTGGTGTGAATCGGAGTGCCTGGTTTAGGATAGGCATTGAGTGGCAATGTAGAATGGAGAATAGCACCACAGGGTGGTTATCATGGGGAGGACAGGAAACATGCAGTGGCAATGTAGGATAGTTTTCTGAAAAACATCACGGGGTGGTGTGTATTTTAAGGGTTTCTAACAGACCATTCACTAGGAGGAGTGAGAAAAACATCACGGGATGGTGTGAATCAGATGTTCTGAATTATGATAGGCAGTGAGTGGCAATGTAGGATGGAGAAAAGCACCACAGGGTGGTCATCATGGGGAGGTCAGGAAACATGCATTGGCAATCTAGGATAGGTTTTTAAAAAACATCCTCGGGTGGTGCTCATTGTAAGGGTTTCTGACAGCCAATTCACTGGTAGGAGTGAGAAAAACATCACGGGGTGGTGTGAATCTGAGGGCCTGAATTATGATAGGCATTGAGTGGCAATGCAAGATGGAGAGAAGGACCAAGGGGTGGACAGCATGGTGAGGTCAGGAAACATGCAGTGGAAATGTAGGATAGGTTTCTGAAAAACATCGCGGCGTAGTGCGCATGGTAAGGGTTTCTAACAGGCCATTCACTAGTAGGAGTGAGAAATACATCATGGTGTGGTGTGAATTGGAGGGCTTTAATCAAGTTAGACAGTGAGTGTCATTGTAGGATGGAGAGAAGCACCACGGGTTGGTGAGCATGGGGAGGTCAGGAAACATGCATTGGCAATGTACGATAGGTTTCTGAAAACCATCGCGGTGTTGTTCGCATTGTAAGGGTTTGTAGAAGGCCATTCACTAGTAGGAGAGGGAAAAACATCACGTGGTGGTGTGAATCGGAGGTGCTGAATTAGGATAGGCAGTGGGTGGCAATGAAGAATGGAGAAAAGCACCAGGGGTGGTCAACATGGGGAGGTCAGGAAACATGTAATGGCAATGCAGGATAGGTTTCTGAAAAACAGCACGGGGTGGTGCACATTGTAAGGCTTTCTAACAAGCCATTCACAAGTAGGAGTGAAAATAACATCACAGGGTGGTGTGAATCGGAGGGTCTGAATTAGGATAGGCTGTGAGTGGCAATGTAGGATGGAGAAAAGCACCACGCGTTTGTCAGCATGGGGAGGTAAGGAAGCATGCAGAGGCAATGTAGAATAGGTTTCTGATATGCATCACTGGGTGGTGCGCATTGTAAGGGTTTCTAAAAGGCCATTCACTAGTAGGAGTGAGAACAACATCACGCAGTGGTGTGAATCGGAGGACCTGAATTAGGATAGGCAGTGAGTGGCAATGTAGGATGGAGAAATGCACCATGGGATAGTCATCATGGGGTGGTCAGGACTCAGGCAGTGGCAATGTAGGATAGGTTTCTGAAAAACTTCGCGGATGGTGAGAATTGTATGGGTTTCTAACAGGCCATTCACTAGTAGGAGTGAGAAAAACATCACGGGGTGGTGTGAATCAGATGTTCTGAATTAGGATAGGCAGTGAGTGGCAATGTAGGATGGAGAAAAGCACCACAGGGTGGTCAGCATGGGGAGGTCACGAAACATGCAGTGGCAATGTAGGATAGGTTAATGAAAAAAAAAAAAAAAAAAACCGGGTGGTGCGCATTGTAAGGGTTTCTAACAGGCCATTCATCTGTAGGAGTCAGAAAAACATCACGGGGTGGTGTGAATCAGAGCACCTGATTTTAGATAGGCATTGAGTGGCAATGTAGGATGGAGAAAAGCACCACGGGGTGGTTATCATGGGGAGGACAGGAAACATGCAGTGGCAATGAAGGATAGTTTTCTGAAAAACATCACGGGGTGGTGCACATTTTAAGGGTTTCTAACAGATCATTCACTAGGAGGAGTGAGAAAAACATCACGGGATGGTGTGAATCAGATGTTCTGAATTATGATAGGCAGTGAGTGGCAATGTAGGATGGAGAAAAGCACCACAGGGTGGTCAGCATGGGGAGGTCAGGAAACATGCAGTGGCAATGTAGGATAGGTTTCTGAAAAACATCCCGGGGTAGTGCGCATTGTAAGGGATTCGAACAGGTCATTCACTATTAGGAGTGCAAATACATCATGTTGTGGTCTGAATTGGAGGGCCTGAATCAAGATAGACAGTGAGTGGCAATGTAGGATGGAGAAAAGCACCACGGGTTCTTGAGCATAGGGAGGACAGGAAACATGCAATGGCAATGTACGATAGGTTTCTGAAAAACATCACGGGGTGGTGCGCATTGTAAGGCTTTCTAACAGGCCATTCACTAGTAGGAGTGAGAAAAACATCATGGGGTGGTGTGAATCGGTGGGGCTGATTTAGGATAGGCAGTGAATGGCAATGAAGAATGGAGAAAAGCACCACGGGGAGGTCAACATGGGGAGGTCAGAAAAGATGTAATGGTAATTTACGATAGGTTTCTGAAAAACATCACGGGGTGGTGCACATTGTAAGGCTTTCTAACAAGCCATTCACAAGTAGGAGTGATAAAACATCACAGCGTGGTGTGAATCGGAGGGCCTGAATTAGGATAGGCTTTGAGTGGCAATGTAGGATGAAGAAAAGCACCACAGGGTGGTCAGCATGGGGAGGTCAGGAAACATGCAATGGCAATATGGATAGGTTTCTGAAAAACATAGTCGGGTGGTGCGCATTGTAAGGCTTTCTACAAAGCCATTCCCAAATAGAAGTGAAAAAAACATCACGGAATGGTGTGAATCGGAGGGCCTGGATTAGGATAGGCAGTGAGTGGCAATGTAGGATGGAGAAAAGAACCATGGGTTGGTGAGCATGGGGATGTCAGGAAACAAGCAAATGCAATGTAGGATAGGTTTCTGAAAAACATCGCGGGGTTGTGCGCATTGTAAGTGTTTGTAGCAGGCCATTCACTAGTAGGACTGAGAAAATCATCACGGGGTGGTGTGAATCGGAGGGCCCGAATTAGGATAGGCAGTGAGTGGCAATGAAGAATGGAGAAAAGCACCACAGGGTTGTCAACATGGGGAGGTCAGGAAACATGCAGTGGTAATAGGATATGTTTCTGAAAAAAAAAAGTGGGGTGGTGCGAATGGTAAGGGTTTCTAACAGGCCATTCACTTGTTGGAGTGAGAAAAACATCACGGGGTGTTGTGAATCCGAGGGCCTGAATTAGGATAGGCAGTGAGTGGCAATGTAGGATGGAGAAAAGCACCACAGTATGGTCAGCATGGGGAGGTTAGGAAACATGCAGTGGCAATGTAGGATAGTTTTCTGAAAAACATCACGGGATGGTGCGCATTGTAAGGGTTTTCTAACAGGCCATTCACTAGTAGGAGTGAGAAAAACATCACGGGGTGGTTTGAATCAGATGTTCTGAATTAGGATAGACAGTGAGTGGCAATTTAGGATGGAGAAATGCACCAAGGGGTGGTCAGCATGCGGAGATCAGGACCCATGCATTGGCAATGTAGGATAGGTTTATGAAAAACATCGCCGGGTGGTGCGCATTGTACGGGTTTCTAACATTCCATTCACTAGTAGGAGTGAGAAAAATATCACGGCGTGGTGTGAATCGGAGGGCCTGAATCAGGATAGGCAGTGAGTCGCTATGTAGGATGGAGAAAAGCACCACGGGATGGTCATCATGAGGAGGTCAGGACTCAGGCAGTGGCAATGTAGGATACGTTTATGAAAATCATCGCGGGTGGTGAGAATTGTATGGGTTTCTAACAGGCCATTCACTAGTAGGAGTGAGAAAAACATCACGGGATGGTGTGAATCAGATGTTCTGAATTAGGATAGGCAGTGAGTGGCAATGTAGGATGGAGAAAAGCACCACGGGGTGGTTAGCATGGGGAGGTCCCGAAATATGCAGTGGCAATGTAGGATAGGTTTCTGAAATAAAAAAAAAGCCCTGTGGTGCGCATTGTAAGGATTTCTAACAGGTCATTCATTTTTAGGAGTCAGAAAAACATCACGGGGTGGTGTGAATCGGAGTGCCTGGTTTAGGATAGGCATTGAGTGGCAATGTAGAATGGAGAATAGCACCACGGGGTGGTTATCATGGGGAGGACAGGAAACATGCAGTGGCAATGTAGGATAGTTTTCTGAAAAACATCACGGGGTGGTGTGTATTTTAAGGGTTTCTAACAGACCATTCACTAGGAGGAGTGAGAAAAACATCACGGGATGGTGTGAATCAGATGTTCTGAATTATGATAGGCAGTGAGTGGCAATGTAGGATGGAGAAAAGCACCACAGGGTGGTCATCATGGGGAGGTCAGGAAACATGCATTGGCAATCTAGGATAGGTTTTTAAAAAACATCCTCGGGTGGTGCTCATTGTAAGGGTTTCTGACAGCCAATTCACTGGTAGGAGTGAGAAAAACATCACGGGGTGGTGTGAATCTGAGGGCCTGAATTATGATAGGCATTGAGTGGCAATGCAATATGGAGAGAAGGACCACGGGGTGGACAGCATGGTGAGGTCAGGAAACATGCAGTGGAAATGTAGGATAGGTTTCTGAAAAACATCGCGGCGTAGTGTGCATGGTAAGGGTTTCAAACAGGCCATTCACTAGTAGGAGTGAGAAATACATCATGGTGTGGTGTGAATTGGAGGGCTTTAATCAAGTTAGACAGTGAGTGTCATTGTAGGATGGAGAGAAGCACCACGGTTTGGTGAGCATGGGGAGGTCAGGAAACATGCATTGGCAATGTACGATAGGTTTCTGAAAACCATCGCGGTGTTGTTCGCATTGTAAGGGTTTGTAGAAGGCCATTCACTAGTAGGAGAGGGAAAAACATGACGTGGTGGTGTGAATCGGAGGTGCTGAATTAGGATAGGCAGTGGGTGGCAATGAAGAATGGAGAAAAGCACCAGGGGTGGTCAACATGGGGAGGTCAGGAAACATGTAATGGCAATGCAGGATAGGTTTCTGAAAAACAGCACGGGGTGGTGCACATTGTAAGGCTTTCTAACAAGCCATTCACAAGTAGGAGTGAAAATAACATCACAGGGTGGTGTGAATCGGAGGGTCTGAATTAGGATAGGCTGTGAGTGGCAATGTAGGATGGAGAAAAGCACCACGCGTTTGTCAGCATGGGGAGGTAAGGAAACATGCAGAGGCAATGTAGAATAGGTTTCTGATAAGCATCACTGGGTGGTGCGCATTGTAAGGGTTTCTAAAAGGCCATTCACTAGTAGGAGTGAGAACAACATCACGCAGTGGTGTGAATCGGAGGAACTGAATTAGGATAGGCAGTGAGTGGCAATGTAGGATGGAGAAATGCACCATGGGATAGTCATCATGGGGAGGTCAGGACTCAGGCAGTGGCAATGTAGGATAGGTTTCTGAAAAACTTCGCGGATGGTGAGAATTGTATGGGTTTCTAACAGGCCATTCACTAGTAGGAGTGAGAAAAACATCACGGGGTGGTGTGAATCAGATGTTCTGAATTAGGATAGGCAGTGAGTGGCAATGTAGGATGGAGAAAAGCACCACAGGGTGGTCAGCATGGGGAGGTCACGAAACATGCAGTGGCAATGTAGGATAGGTTAATGAAAAAAAAAAAAAACCGGGTGGTGCGCATTGTAAGGGTTTCTAACAGGCCATTCATCTGTAGGAGTCAGAAAAACATCACGGGGTGGTGTGAATCAGAGCACCTGATTTTAGATAGGCATTGAGTGGCAATGTAGGATGGAGAAAAGCACCACGGGGTGGTTATCATGGGGAGGACAGGAAACATGCAGTGGCAATGAAGGATAGTTTTCTGAAAAACATCACGGGGTGGTGCACATTTTAAGGGTTTCTAACAGATCATTCACTAGGAGGAGTGAGAAAAACATCACGGGATGGTGTGAATCAGATGTTCTGAATTATGATAGGCAGTGAGTGGCAATGTAGGATGGAGAAAAGCACCACAGGGTGGTCAGCATGGGGAGGTCAGGAAACATGCAGTCGCAATGTAGGATAGTTTTCTGAAATACATCACGGGGTGGTGCATATTGTAAGTTTTTTCTAACAGGCCATTCACTAGTAGGAGTGAGAAATACATCACGGGGTCGTTTGAATCAGATGTTCTGAATTAGGATAGACAGTGAATAGCAATGTAGGATTGAGAAATGTATCATGGGGTGGTCAGCATGGGGAGGTCAGGAATCATGCAGTGGCAAGGTAGGATATGTTTCTGAAAAACATCGCGGGGTGGTGCGCATTGTAAGGGTTTCTAACAGGTCATTCACTAGTAGGAGTGAGAAATACATCATGTTGTGGTGTGAATTGGAGGGCCTGAATCAAGATAGACAGTGAGTGGCAATGTAGGATGGAGAAAAGCACCACGGGGTGGTCAGGATGGGGAGGTCAGGAAACATGCAGTGGCAATGTAGGATAGGTTTCTGAAAAACATCCCGGGGTAGTGCGCATGGTAAGGGTTTCTAACAGGCCATTCACTAGTAGGAGTGAGAAATACATCATGGTGTGGTGTGAATTGGAGGGCTTTAATCAAGTTAGACAGTGAGTGTCATTGTAGGATGGAGAAAAGCACCACGGGTTGGTGAGCATGGGGAGGTCAGGAAACATGCATTGGCAATGTACGATAGGTTTCTGAAAACCATCGCGGGGTTGTTCGCATTGTAAGTGTTTGTAGAAGGCCATTCACTAGTAGGAGAGAGAAAAACATCACGTTGTGGTGTGAATCGGAGGTGCTGAATTATAATAGGCAGTGGGTGGCAATGAAGAATGGAGAAAAGCACCAGGGGTGGTCAACATGGGGAGGTCAGGAAACATGTAATGGCAATGCAGGATAGGTTTCTGAAAAACAGCACGGGGTGGTGCACATTGTAAGGCTTTCTAACAACCATTCACAAGTAGGAGTGAAAATAACATCACAGGGTGGTGTGAATCGGAGGGTCTGAATTAGGATAGGCTGTGAGTGGCAATGTAGGATGGAGAAAAGCACCACGCGTTTGTCAGCATGGGGAGGTAAGGAAACATGCAGAGGCAATGTAGAATAGGTTTCTGATAAGCATCACTGGGTGGTGCGCATTGTAAGGGTTTCTAACAGGCCATTCACTAGTAGGAGTGAGAACAACATCACGCGGTGGTGTGAATCAGAGGACCTGAATTAGGATAGGCAGTGAGTGGCAATGTAGGATGGAGAAAAGCACCATGGGATAGTCATCATGGGGAGGTCAGGACTCAGGCAGTGGCAATGTAGGATAGGTTTCTGAAAAACTTCGTGGATGGTGAGAATTGTATGGGTTTGTAACAGGCCATTCACTAGGAGGAGTGAGAAAAACATCACGGGGTGGTGTGAATCAGATGTTCTGAATTAGGATAGGCAGTGAGTGGCAATGTAGGATGGAGAAAAGCACCACAGGGTGGTCAGCATGGGGAGGTCACGAAACATGCAGTGGCAATGTAGGATAGGTTAATGGAAAAAAAAAAACTGGGTGGTGCGCATTGCAAGGGTTTCTAACAGGCCATTCATCTGTAGGCGTCAGAAAAACATCACGGGGTGGTGTGAATCAGAGCACCTGATTTTAGATAGGCATTGAGTGGCAATGTAGGAGGGAGAAAAGCACCACGGGGTGGTTATCATGGGGAGGACAGGAAACATGCAGTGGCAATGAAGGATAGTTTTCTGAAAAACATCACGGGGTGGTGCACATTTAAAGGGTTTCTAACAGATCATTGACTAGGAGGAGTGAGAAAAACATCACGGGATGGTGTGAATCAGATGTACTGAATTAGGATAGGCAGTGAGTAGCAATGTAGGATGGAGAAAAGCCCCACGGGGTGGTAAGCATGGGGAGGTCCCGAAACATGCAGTGGCAATGTAGGATAGGTTTCTGAAAAAAAAAAAAAAAAAAAAAGCCCTGTGGTGCACATTGTAAGGGTTTCTAACAGGTCATTCATCTTTAGGAGTCAGAAAAACATCACGGGGTTTTTTGAATCGGAGTGCCTGATTTAGGATAGGCATTGAGTGGCAATGTAGAATGGAGAAAAGCACCACGGGGTGGTTATCATGGGGAGGACAGGAAACATGCAGTGGCAATGTAGGATAGTTTTCTGAAAAACATCACGGGGTGGTGCGTATTTTAAGGGTTTCTAACAGACCATTCACTAGGAGGAGTGAGAAAAACATCACGGGATGGTGTGAATCAGATGTTCTGAATTATGATAGGCAGTGAGTGGCAATGTAGGATGGAGAACAGCACCACAGGGTGGTCATCGTGGGGAGGTTAGGAAACATGCATTGGCAATCTAGGATAGGTTTTTAAAAAACATCCTCGGGTGGTGCTCATTGTAAGGGTTTCTGACAGCCAATTCACAGGTAGGAGTGAGAAAAACATCACGGGGTGGTGTGAATCGGAGGGCCTGAATTATGATAGGCAGTGAGTGGCAATGTAAGATGGAGAGAAGGACCACGGGGTGGACAGCATGGTGAGGTCAGGAAACATGCAGTGAAAATGTAGGATAGGTTTCTGAAAATAATCGCGGCGTAGTGCGCATGGTAAGGGTTTCTAACAGACCATTTAGTAGTAGGAGTTAGAAATAAATCATGGTGTGGTGTGAATTGGAGGGCTTTAATCAAGTTAGACAGTGAGTGTCATTGTAGGATGGAGAAAAGCACCACGGGTTGGTGAGCATGGGAAGGTCAGGAAACATGCATTGGCAATGTACGATAGGTTTCTGAAAACCATCGCGGGGTTGTTCGCATTGTAAGGGTTTGTAGAAGGCCATTCACTAGTAGGAGAGAGAAAAACATCACGTGGTGGTGTGATTCGGAGGTGCTGAATTAGGATAGGCAGTGGGTGGCAATGAAGAATGGAGAAAAGCACCAGGCGTGGTCAACATGGGGAGGTCAGGAAACATGTAATGGCAATGCAGGATAGGTTTCTGAAAAACAGCACGGGGTGGTGCACATTGTAAGGCTTTCTAACAAGCCATTCACAAGTAGGAGTGAAAATAACATCACAGGGTGGTGTGAATCGGAGGGTCTGAATTAGGATAGGCTGTGAGTGGCAATGTAGGATGGAGAAAAGCACCACGCGTTTGTCAGCATGGGGAGGTAAGGAAACATGCAGAGGCAATGTAGAATAGGTTTCTGATAAGCATCACTGGGTTGTTCGCATTGTAAGGGTTTGTAGAAGGCCATTCACTAGTAGGAGAGAGAACAACATCACGCGGTGGTGTGAATCGGAGGACCTGAATTAGGATAGGCAGTGAGTGGCAATGTAGGATGGAGAAAAGCACCATGGGATAGTCATCATGTGGAGGTCAGGACTCAGGCAGTGGCAATGTAGGATAGGTTTCTGAAAAACTTCGCGGATGGTGAGAATTGTATGGGTTTCTAACAGGCAATTCACTAGTAGGAGTGAGAAAAACATCACGGGGTGGTGTGAATCAGATGTTCTGAATTAGGATAGGCAGTGAGTGGCAATGTAGGATGGAGAAAAGCACCACAGGTTGGTCAGCATGGGGAGGTCACGAAACATGCAGTGGCAATGTAGGATAGGTTAATGAAAAAAAAAAAACTTGGTGGTGCGCATTGTAAGGGTTTCTAACAGGCCATTCATCTGTAGGAGTCAGAAAAACATCACAGGGTGGTGTGAATCAGAGCACCTGATTTTAGATAGGCATTGAGTGGCAATGTAGGATGGAGAAAAGCACCACGGGGTGGTTATCATGGGGAGGACAGGAAACATGCAGTGGCAATGAAGGATAGTTTTCTGAAAAACATCACGGGGTGGTGCACATTTTAAGGGTTTCTAACAGATCATTCACTAGGAGGAGTGAGAAAAACATCACGGGATGGTGTGAATCAGATGTTCTGAATTAGGATAGGCAGTGAGTGGCAATGTAGGATGGAGAAAAGCACCACGGGGTGGTAAGCATGGGGAGGTCCAGAAACATGCAGTGGCAATGTAGGATAGGTTTCTGAAAAAAAAAAAAAAAAGCCCTGTGGTGCGCATTGTAAGGGTTTC